>NC_056731.1:987009956-987069956 GCF_019279795.1 Protopterus annectens
TGTGTGACTGTGAATGGCCTCAAAAACATTGCTCCCTACACAGACAAAAAAATACACACACAAACATTTACACTTGCCATGTCTGGGAATAGAACTCCTACCTAACTAGTACATCACACTACAGAATTACACAGTTATTGGACACACAACAGAGATTACTGGGCTACTCCTTCCCCAAAGGTTATTTCAAAGTGAATGACATCAGCAGGCTTGCCAAAGTAGGGTAATGGAGGTTGTAGTGACTGTGAATGGTCTCAAAAGCATTGCTCCCTACACAAACAAACAAGCAAACTTTTATACTTGCCATGTTTGGAAATAGAACTCCTACCTAACTAGTATATCACACTGCAGCATTATGCAGATATAGGACTCGCCATGGGGATTACTGAGTTACTTGTTACACAAAAGTGTATTTCAAAGTGAATGACATCAGCAGGCTTGTCAAAGTAGGGCAATGGAGGTTGTAGTAACTGTGAATGGCCACAAAAGCATTGCTCCCTACACAGACAAACAAACACACACACACACACACACTTGCCATGTCTGGAGCTAGAACTCTTACCTAATTAGTATATCACACTATAGCATTACGTAGTTTTAGGATGCACCACAGAGATTACTGGGCTACTTCTTCCCCAAAGGTGTATTTTAAAGTGAAAGACATCAGCAGGCTTGCCAAAGTAGGGCAATGGAGGTTGTAGTGACTGTGAATGGCCTCAAAAGCATTGCTCCCTACACAGACAAACAAACACACAATCGTTTACACTCGCCATGTCTGGGAATAAAACTCCTACTGAACTAAGATATCACACTACAGCATTACGCACTTATAGAACACGCCACAGAGATTACTGGGCTACTCTTTCCCCAAAGGTGTATTTCAAAGTGAATGACATCAGCAACCTTGCCAAGGTTGGGCAATGGAAAGTCTAGTTCTTAAGTTCATAGGTTCAAAGGTTGATACAAGGCTATCATCCCTAGGGCCTGTACATGCCCAGCCATGACAATTCCCTGGCTATGTCTTCCCACAATATTTACTTCCCTGGACCCCTGTCTAGCAGGGCAGCTGACATGATCCCTGGGGTCAATTTCCTGTCTTCCATCCAATCATCAAGGTTCCTTTTGAAGAGGGCCAAAGAGGCACTCTGCTTGACATGTATGGGCAGTCTATTCCAGAGTCTGGGGAGTCCCTGGGTCAGGAACACATCCCTACAGCAAGTATTGCTCATTGTGATGACAAGATGTGGATCCCTGGAGCATGTGGCTGTGAGGGTTTGGAATTCTTTAAGTGTAGCATGTCCAACAGCTATGGGTTTGACATGGCATGGTATGTTAAGCAGAGATCACCACTGAGAACACAATACGTGGCAGAGTATAGATGGATTATTTTCAGATGGTCAGCAGAGGGCATCAGATTTAGGCCTGTGATTCATTTTGTGAGGTATGTCTGCAGCCTCTCTAGTTGTTGCAGATGTCTTGTGATGTACATACATAACGAGCCATTGTAGTCTGTACTGGGTCTACTGAGAGATGACTACAGTGGGGCAATGGCCTCCTTTTCCTGAATATATAGCCCTTAGTGGGAGGTGTGCCACATAGGTGGGTTTCCTGACTGTTGTGGTGATGTGGTTATCAAAGGTGAGACCACTGTCCACCTGTGTCCCTAAGTCTGTTATCACACTACCACCTATGTGGCACTTCACAGGTACATGTCCCTTCCCAAAGGGGATGAATATATATTTCTTGGCATTGATCTTGAGGCAATGGCTCAAGCACCAAGCATATCTTTCTGTAAAGCCCTTCTGTAGAATATCCACATCATGTGGGGATTTAATATTGGCTCCCAGTGTGCAGTCATCTGCTACCTTTGTTTGCCAGAGTCCCTTACTGTTGGACTGTACTTCAGAGAAGTAGATGCCAAACAAGGACGGTGGCAGGACTGAACCCTAATGTACTCCAACTGTCACTTGTCAGGGACTGGGGTTGGTGTCACCTACATTTACAGTGTGGGTTCTGTCAGTACAGCAGTAGGCAGCCCATTGGGTGACATAGGGATTAATGGCCAGCTTGATACATTTATCTATGATTTCAGACTGGGGGATGGTGTTGAAGACCATGGTGAGGTCTGGATAGGCTGTGTGAACCACCTTGCCCTCATCTACAGCTCTAGAGATGGAGTCACAGTTGTCATTCAGGCTGAGGTAACATGATCGGCTCTTCACAAACCCAACCTGGTGAGGGTCCAATGTTTGCAGGTTGCCAATGTCTTTATTTTAATTTCCATGATAATACATTCCATGGCCTTGCAGATCAGGCACTTCATACCATTGTGGCTGTAGTTCCCAACATCCAAGGTGGATCCCTCCCTTGTGGACTGGGATAACTATAGCTGTGCGCAACACAGTGGGCATGAAGCCCGAGGTATGGCTATGATTAGACATGGCACATAGGTGAGGTGCCAGTTCAGTTTGTAGCTCATGTAGTACACAGCCCTGGATGTTGACTGGTCCCATGGCTGCTGTTGTCATAGCTCTGGAGAGTGTATTTTTTACCTATGTGGCCATTATTACCGGAATATGGTAATCTTTCTGTGTTGAGATGGGCCCTTTGGGGGTTGGGAGTGGGGTGCAGTTGGCACTGAATCGATCTGCCAGGATATTGGCAATGTCCCTGGGATCTGTATATTTAAACCATTTCTGAGCATTGCCATTTAGATTCTTCACATAGCTATGGAACGGCTTGCAGTTGTCTTTGACATCTTTGGCTATATTATGTTCATAACTAGCTTTGGTGGATGTAATGAGGGATTTCCGCTTCTTACTCTAGCTGGTAATGGAGTATTTTGCATCCTGGAAATTCCTCCGTTTCTGCAACAGTTTCCTCCTTTTGTTGTACAGTATGTTTATGGCAGGGGGCCACCACATTGACTTCCTTTTCTTGGTGGGGAGCATCATGGTTCTATATTGGATGGCACAATTCATGCATGAGTGGATGTGCGTGTACAGTGCCTTCATGTATGATTCAGCAGTCATCCTTTCAGTTCACATCTGCATGGGTGTCATGATATAGTCACGTCTGACATGTGTAGCATGACATTGCCTTTGGAGATGTGTGTTACGGAGGTTTCCTTACTGGGGTGTGGGGTAGGGATGTTGATGTTAAGGGTAATTAAATCATGGGGAGACGTGACCACCGATGGTGTGCCATAGGTGTGGAGCATCGATTTCCCATGTTGGTAATGACCAGATCTAGGATATTTGAGCCCCTCATGGAACTATGGGTTAATTGATCCAGGGCATTTGGAATTATGACTTCCATGAACCGTTGAACACATGTGTTGGTACACAAATAGTTTTCCATGTTAATGGCAGGGTAGTGTAAGTCAACCAGTATTAGGGTGTTTGCTTGTAACATAATATTTCACAGCATGTTTCAAAAGCTGCATTGGGTATCATGGGGCATGGTGTGGGATCTGTAGCAAGCTATACAATTTGGAATGCAGTCTAACCTACTGTTAATTGCACCTGGGGTATTTCAGACACATTCTGTTGGGCAAGTAGCCTGGTGGTGTGAATATCCTTGGTGAATATGGACACTCCTCCACCTTTATTGTTTTGGTCCTGGTTTGGTGGCCAACAGGTGTAGTGACAGCTGTGACTGGTATTGCAGGGGTGCTCTCTGGAGCCTTGGATCAGGTCTCTGTTACTGCACAGTTATCAATGTTCTCCACTTTTAGGTGTGCGTAGTGACTGTGAATGGCCAAAAAACATCAATCCCTACACACACACATACAACCAAACACACAGAGTTTCACAGTTGCCATGTCTGGGAATAGAACTCCTACTTCACTAGTATATCACACTATAGCATCATGCAGTTATAGCACTCACCACAGAGCTTACCGGGCTACTTCTTCCCTAAAGGTGAATTTCAAAGTGAATGACATCAACAGCCCTGCCAAAGTAGGGCACTGGATGTTGTAGCGATTGTGAATGGCCTCAAAAGCATTGATCCCTACACAGATAAACAAACACACAAACAAACACAAACTTTTACACTTGCTATGTCTGGGAATAGAACTCTTACCAAACTAGTATATCACACTACAACATTACACAGTTATAGCACATGCCATGTAGATTAGTGGGCTACTCCTTCCCCAAAGGTGTATTTCAAAGTCGATGACATCAGCAGCCCTGCCAAAGTAGGGCATTTGAAATTGCAGTGAGTGTGACTGGCCTAAAAAGCATTGATCCCTACACAATTGCACATCTGGGATTAGAGCTTCTACCTTATTAGTGCATCACCACAGACAAACACACACAGTTGCCATATCTAGGAGTAGAACTCCTACCTTACTAATAAATCACACTACAGCATTATGCAGTTACAGGATGTCCCGTGGAGATTACTGGGCTACTACTTCCCCAAAGGTGTATTTCAAGGTGAAAACATCAGTAGGCTTGCCATAGTAGGACAATGGGGAGTGCAGTGTGTGTGCATGGGCCATGACCCATTCATCAAGTCAGACACACAACACTCAGGCACACAGGTTTATATTCCACAGGTACGTGTATACAAATGCTAGATGACTATTGACTTGTACAGTCATGTTACACAGTTAGCAAAAGAACTACAGACACTATAGTGCTGAGGGATACCAGAGGCAAATCTCTACAGTGATTGACATTTGCACATCATGTGGTTTTAGCCAATTGGATGTGTGCTGGGTGGGACAGACCTCATGATGGGAGGCTCTTTGTCACTGTCACTCTCTTCCACACATCTATGTATGTGTATTTTCGGCCTA
The DNA here is from genome assembly GCF_019279795.1 of Protopterus annectens. Taxonomy (NCBI): domain Eukaryota; kingdom Metazoa; phylum Chordata; order Ceratodontiformes; family Protopteridae; genus Protopterus; species Protopterus annectens. The sequence continues at coordinate 987,014,767 of NC_056731.1, forward strand.
TTATAGTGTGTTGTCCTTGGATATATATGTGTATTCCTATCCAATGTGTGTGCAAAGCATGACTGGTGTGTACTGAGGAGCGTATACATATGTGACTATCAGATATGTATAGACCACTGTTGTTACCATACATGGTTTTCATTACTGGAAGTGTGTGAGCATGCCCAGTATGACCTTTCAGCATTTTGTTGTTTAACATGGTCTACATTTCTCGAAGTGCAGGAGCATGCCCAGTATGACCTTGTGTATTGAATGTGTGAATCAATTCCAGGTAGATTGTACTCCAGTGCAGACTTTTGTGTTCTACACCTACAGCTAGCAACATGTTTCTGCAGCATATCTGTAGATCGGTTGACAATATGGGGTCAAAATGGGCAAAGGATAGTGAGTTACTGTAGGTAACTGTATCTGTGCTGCTTCTGCTTCATGGTCTTGGTGTTAGCAGAGATATTCAGACATATGTACTCTTTTACACTGTGATGTTTTATGTCATCAAGTAGTGTCAGGCATACATATTTGCTTGCAGCGATGTCCTGGGGAACACAGGGTGAATGCAGCTGTGTCCAGTATTGTGGTCAGCAGCCTACATATTCTTGCACAATCATGCCATTCTGAAGGGGAAGCTGCAGACACATGCTGCTGGGTCTGTGTAAATGGTTCAGCACCTTGGTACTGTGGTGGCTGAGGATCCCATGCTTGTACATCCATAGACGTGACTGTATGGCCATATCCTGATGTGGCCATACCTCACAGCTGTACAGATTCACATAGGTTAGCCAAAGGCAGGGGTCATAATTCTGGACATTACTCCTTCACATTGTGGCTTATGAGCAGGTTTGTAGCCACTCATACTTGTGTTTGCAGCCAGGGAGCGTATGTGCACAGGACTAAGTTTCAGACTTCACACCCTCCATGCCACCCATGCTCCTACCCCCCCCCCCCCATTATTCTATCCTCTTCCAAACATTATGCAAACATTATCTGATACGTTCCCTAAAGTTATCACCCCCCCTCTCAGCAGTAATTTGGTGTTGGTCATGCCATGTCCATCTTTTCAGACGGTGACACATATTACTTCCAAACATTTACTATGGCTTACTGCTGGAATGTGTTTTGCTGTGAAGCATTGCTTTAGGCATTGCAGTTGTGAGAACGTGGCTCTGTCATTGGCAGTACTGGCCAATGGCCACCAGGACAAACCTCACCATCAATACATACTGACCACTCTCACACAATATACAACAAACACCAACCTAACACACACAGCCCTACATATTGCACACATGCTACAATCTATCCTGCTACCTTGGCCAGCTCAGGTAATTTGTGAGCCACAGTTATTATACCTACACATACATGTTACTACATTTATACATAGGATTGGGGGGGCACACCTGACTGTTACTACATTTCTACATAGGATTGGGGGGGCACACCTGACTGTTACTACATTTCTACATAGGATTGAGGGGGCACACCTGACTGTTACTACATTTCTACATAGCTTTGGGGGGGCACACCTGACACTTGTACATATTTGCTATGACTGTACTGGTATTTCAGGTACTCCATTTCGTTCTGTATTCTGACCTATCATGCTGACTAGAAGCATATCAGTGAACTACAGGTCTTAGGTTTGATTGATCTACATTTCTGTTTTTGACTTCTTACCCTTCAGAACTAACATCCCAATGCCTGACCTGTTGTAGTCTGTCTGTGTAGGTCTGAGAGGGGGTGTTCTCCATAGCCATTAATTAGTGGCCTTAGCACAGCCTTTGTTTGTGTTTGTCTGCACCTGTCCTGCTGGCTGAGACTGTTGTTGGGTTTGTGATCCTCCCTGACTGGCATGTGTGTGTCTTATGGACACAAATGTAGCCAAGCACATTTCCTGCAATGATTTTTGCCACCTTATCTAGTACTGGCTACTATTGTGACACTAGTATTTGTTACAGATCTCATGCTGCCACTATATGTGTCTACAATCTGCTGGTATTCCATTCAGCCACCCAATTCCCTTGCATGCTCACATCCATACCATAGATACAAGTAAAAACACATACTACTCCATTCGGCAATTGATAGGGAGAGTGACTTACCTTGTGGCTGTGCTAGTGTGGAGGATGGTGCTGGAGGGCTGACTAGGTTGGATACACATAGTATTTTATTTATTTATTGTACATTTGTTGACTGGGCTAATATAACTGGATATATGTCCATTTTCAGTAGAGGCCCAGGGAGATAAGCTCCAAGGCAGAAACAAGAAAAACAGCAAAAAATGAATAATAGCAACAGTCTTATATACAATGCATATTCCAGGCTAAAAGAGAAAATTCAGCGAGGACAAAAAATCCTCACAGTGCAAGAATGCATGTTCATAGGGTCATAGGTTCATAGGTAGGTATTAGGCTATTGGCCCTAGGGCCTATACAAGCCTAGCCAAAAATGTACCCTGGCTTTCGCCACCCAAGAAAATTATTTTCCTGTGCCCCTGTCAAGCAGAACCACAGAAGTGATCCCCAGGGTGAATTTCCTATTACCCATCCAATCATCAAGATTTTTCTTGAAGAGTGCTAATGAGGAGCTCCGTTTGACATAGATAGGTAGTCTGTTCCAGAGTATGGGAAGTCTTTGGGACAGGAATCTCTCCCTCCAGCATGTTCTGTTTATTGTGGTGACAAGGTTTAGGTCCTTAGAGCGTGTAGCTCGGAGGGATTGGGATTTCTTTAAGTGGAGCATGTCCAACAGCTCTGGGTTTGACATATCTTTGTATGTTAGGCAGAGATCGCCTCTGAGTAGGCGATATGCGACGGAGTAAAGCTGGAGTTTTTTGAGATGGTCTGCGTAAGGCATCTGTTTGAGGCCAGTAATCTTCTTTGTGAGGTATTTTTGCGGCCTTTCCAGTTGTTGTAGATGTCTTGTGAGGTACATACCAAAAGGGGCGTTGTACTCTATAATGGGTCTAATGAGTGATGAGTAGAGGGGAACAATGACCTCTTTTTTTCTGGATGAGAACCCTTTTGTAATGAGGTGTGCCACGTAAAAGGATTTCCTTACCACTTTGGCGATTCAATGCAACATACAGGTACAATACATAAAAAAAGAAGAAATAAAAACAAAGAAGACAGGTTAATTGCGTTAAAATAAAGAAATTCCCTCAGTAAAAAGTATCCACAGAGGTTGGACATAGTGTAGCTTTAAAGGGAGGCTGTATTTATAGTCAATAAGGAATGCATAACAGTTCATGAGTAGTATGGGATAGGCAGAGCTAAGTTTGAACAGACAGATAGATGCCTAGTCAGGTTTAGTACAGGGGCATAACCAGTGTGTTCTAAGGAAAAGTTTCAGTCTGTTTTTGAAAAGTGATAAAGAGGGAAGTGAGGAAAGGTCAATGGGGAGAAGATTCCAGGTTTTTCCAACAGCATTGGAAAAGAGAGAATCCCCAGCCTTGTTGTTAGGTTTAGAGGTGTGTACAAGAAGTTTGTGTGAAGACCGTAAGGACTTCAGATTTGTATATGGGGTGATGAGGGTAGATAGAATAGGAGTACTGGAAGGTTTATAAAGAGTTTTATGGGCAATGGTTAGTTGGTGGAATTTAATCAGGTTTTGTAGTTCCAGCCATCCTAGCTGCTTTATATTAATGCAATGGTGGGTTCTAAAAGGGTTGCCTGTAGCAAATCTGGCAATGTTATTGTAGGACATTTCCAATTTGTTGAGGTTATTTTTCGATAGCTTAGTAAAAATGGGTGAGGCATAGAGGAGTGTACAGATTAGATGAGTGTGAGCTATAGTTGTTCTGGCTGTAGGTGAAAGGAAGGGTTTAATCTTATAGATAGAGCCAAGTGTTTTGTTGACAGTTTTTATAGTATTGTTGGTAAGGATGTCAAAGTTCAGATTGTTGTCAATGGTGATACCCAGTAGTTTGGTGGTTGGGTCTGGTGATATAATGGTATCATTGGTGGATGTAACTGAGAAATCAAAAGGAGAGGACTTGTGAGTAGGATTGAAGAGGAGGACTTTAGTTTTTTGGGGGTTCAAAAGAAGGCAACACTGTGTGAACCATTGTTCAACTGTGTTAAATACCTTCTGGGTAAGAGTGTAAAGTTCAGAAGTGGATTTGGCTGAGCATATAAGTGTGGAGTCATCAGCATATTGTATGCATGTGGCTTGGGGGATAGCTAGATGAAGGTCATTAATAAATATGGAGAAGAGGAGAGGTCCTAGTATGGACCCTTGAGGGACACCTAGGGTAACTGGTTGGAGGGTAGATAGAGTTTGATGCAAAAGTACAGCCTGTCTTTTATCTAGGTAGGACGGGAACCATTTTATGGAAGGTGCATCTAATGACAGGCATTTGAGTATGTTGATGAGAATCTGGTGATTTACCATGCCAAATGCTTTAGACAGGTCAATAAATAGTGCAGAGGAAAGATTATTAAGGTTGCAGTTTTTGTTTATGCAGTCAGTAAAGGAAAGGAGGGCAGTGGTAGTGCTGTGTGAAGGTCTGAAACCATGTTGACAGCTGGAAAGTAAGTTATTTTGGGTTAAGTGGTCAAGTAATTGCCTGTGGATGTATTTCTCCATGATCTTTGCCAAAGGAGAAAGAAGGGCAACGGGGCAGTAGTTAGAGAGTTCAATGGAGTGTCCACCTTTATGGAGGGGGGTAATATGAGAGACTTTCCATAAGCTAGGGATGTGACCTTCGTAATACTTCTATTGATCAGAATGGAAATGGGATATGCTATAGCTTTGGCTGATAGCTGTAGAAATTCAGCAGGTAGCTGCTCTGCTGAGGGAGTGCACAGTTTTAGTTTTTGTATAAGTGTTAGAATATATGTTGTTGGGACAGGTTGAAAATGAAAAGGAGGGGGTTAGGTTGAGTTATTGGATGGTAAAGTGAAGCTATTAGGTGGTAGCTGAATAGCTAGTGTTTGGATAGCATTAGTAAAAAAGGTATTGAAGGTATCGGCTGTATGCATGGGATTACTGTGGTCAGTATTTTGAGGGTTCAGTGTGGTGGATTGACCTGGATGGAGTAATTGGTTAATGCAAGTCCAGAATTTTTGTGGGTTGTTTTGGTTAGTTTGTTGAAATTGTAGGTAGTCATTTTTTATCAGAGAGTATAACTTTCTTAGTGTCATTTCTTAACTGTCTATAGGTTTGTTGGTCTACAGGGTTTTTAGTCATTCTCCATTTGGCCCAATATTTATTTCTAAGATGCATTTTGTGTGTGGTTTCTTTTGAAAGCCATGGGGCAGACTTGATTTTAATTCTAATTAATCTGGTTGGAGCATGGTGGTTAAGAACGGCAAGGAAGTTAGAGTTAAAGTATTTAATGGCTTCTTCTAAAGGGAGGTGTCTTAAGGGAGACCAATTGCAAGCTCTTAGTTCCTTTTTGAATAGATCAGGGTTAAAGTTCTTTTTGGATCTGATATTTCTGACAGATGTTGGAATGGGAGTATAGGCTTTATTCCTGATGATATAGGTAAGTGAGTGGTCACTTATATCGTCAGGGAGGGTTCCAGAATCATAATTGTGAGGGTGATTGTTTATGAGAATCCAGTCTAATATGCTTGCTTTCTTGTTAGCTTTATTGATCCTGGTGGGGGATGTAATGGTTTGTGAAAACCCATATAGGTTAATGTGGGTGGTATGGATGTTGCTACAATAGCAGTTCCAATCAATGTTTATATCTCCTAGGATATGGTTTCTTGGGGCAGGTGTTGGGATAGCCAGCAAAGGATATTTTCCATGGTGGCAATGTTATTACCAGGAGATAGATACATACAGATAATATAGATGGATTTGGCATTGTTAAGATGAAGTTTGGAGATGAGAATTTTTGCATTGGAATCAAGAGGTAGTTTACAGTCGTAAGTGGTTAACTGTAAGCCAGATTAAAATAGAACAGCTAACCCACCGCCCTTCTTGGCTACTCAGTTGAGTCTCAGCATGTTATATCCAGGTGGAAGGATTTCATTGTTTTTGGCTACACTTCTTATACATGGCTAAGCACAGGTAGTGTCATGTTTGGCATCCTTTTTACTGTATGTGTGAGTCAGAGAGAAGTGTCATTCCCTGTGTTCCTACTGTGTCAGTGTATGTGCTATGCTTTGCATCTTTGCCATAGCCTGGGAATACTGGGCATGCCTCCTTCTGCCTACTGGGGCAGGCTCAGTCTGTTCCTCCTCTGACTCACTCTGTGCTTGTGCAGGCCTTGGCAATGGTGGTGGGCTGTGTGGTCCTGCCCTGTGCTGTTCCTGCTGCAGCTGTTTCTGCAGGATCATATTGTGTGGTATGGCACATATGATGACAATTTGGATACATGTAGCTGGTAAGTACTGCAAGGCTCCCCCGGATGTGTCCATGCACCGGAACTGTGACTTGAGCATCCCATACACATGCTCTGTTATGATTCTGGTCTGTGTGTGTGCCTCATTATAGAGTTCTTGTTCGGGTGTGTGTGCATTTCTGATGGATCTCATCAGACATGGCTCCAGTGCATAACCAGCATCCCCCACTAGGTGACTGTAAGGGATGTCCACAATGGCAAATCTCTGGTACAGCTGCATCAGATGCCAGATGTGGGAGTTGTGATAGCTTCCAGGGCAGTCAGCACACACATTCATTATAATGCTCTTGGCATCGCACACAACCTGGCAGTTGAGGGAGGGGAAGCCTTTATGGTTGATGTAGACCCTACCCCGCTCACTGGGTGGTGCTTTGATGTGCATGTGCATGCAGTCTATAGCACCCACTATCTCAGGGTATTCTGCTATTTGGTGGAAGAGATGCATATTGCTGGCCAACGCCTGATGGGTGTTGTGGAAATATACGTGCTCACTGGCATGTGCTGACATGGCATCCAGGAACTGTTGGAGTACCTTGGATGCTGATGCCTGTGAGATCCCCATGATATCCCCAGTTGGCCTTTGGAAGGTACCTGTGGCTAGTATTCTTAGGCCTACACATACCTTGTTATCCACTGGGATGGTTTCCCCTCTGTTGGTTATGTGTGTGAGGTGTGGCTGGCACAGCCCAACAATTTGCTGTATGAGGTCCCTTTCCACCCTATAGTGCTCCACTATCTCCAGCTCATGTAGCCCCTGGTAGGTTACCCTGGGTCTGCACACTCTTCTCCTTCTCCTCAATGTGGGTTGGTCATCAGCATTCTCATCCTCACCACCCTCAACCCCTTTCATATGTTGATTTATGATAGCTGCTGCAGCCTCTATCATTTTGTTGCTTTTGTTTGGTAAAATTTCCCTGTTTGTGTACACCGGTGTTGTAGAGTTTGTGGGAAAAAACAGAGGGAAAGGTGTCTGCATAGTTTATAGTGGTGTGCTGGGCTGGGCTGCTGCCTGTGTAATTGGCTGATTCTGATACATTTCACCTGACAGCTATGCTAATTCTCCTTTATTACCTACCTACTGCTGTTTTCCCTTCCCATTGCCTTCTTGTTTAAGCCCCGAGGCACGCCGCACAAACACAGTTCTCAGATGTGCATGGAGCTGTTATTTCCTGGTTAACTTTTTTTTTTTTTCCTTTAAAACACGGTGCATGGTGTGCACACCCACTTAGGCAATGTAAAGAGTGCTAGGCAGTCTCAGACACACACCCTTGGTTAGCACTGCTAAGCTAAGGACAAAGCCAAGCCACAGGGCTCCAATAAGCTTACAGTATGCCTGAAACACACCCCTCTATGAAGTCAGCAAGCTCTTAAGTTTGCACCAGGCTAGCCATGAGGGGGAATCTATGATTCAGTATCTTTCCCCTCATTTGAATAGGATTGTCTGCTAATGCCTAGTTACAAGTCCCACACTGAGCCTCCCCCCTTAGCGGCCACTATTCACTGGCCATGTTGTCTTCTGCCTGCCATTGAGTATAATGGAAAAGTTGTGATTTTGTATAAAATGCTTATTTCAAGTTTTTTTTTTATTTTCAGCCCAATCCTGTTTGCACATTGCCTCCCTATGCTTAAACAGCTGAAATTGGCTAAAAAAATTTCAAGTTATTTTTTTTTGCAACTGTTTTCCATGCTAATGGTCATATATTTGGCCATTAGCATGGTTTCCACATTATATACAACCTTTATTTGGAGTTGTCATGGTTCAGTTTTGTAGATTGCAGAAATCTACTCGGTTACTGAGTACATTTCTGCAGACTACACTAGTCCTGCATGGCCAGCTGCCAGCTTACTGGATCGCAAATTCACCTCATTTGCATGGTTTTCACCTGCAAATGTGTTAATTTGCATACAGGAGCTGCGTCCGTGCAGGAATAGTGCAGGAGCGCTCGTGCATGTCCTGGGAGCTTATTCCTGCATCGCACAGTGGCCATATTGCCTCCAACAGCTCCTGCATTATTTCTGCACATGGTGCAGAGCTTGCTGAATCCTGGGGCATGTTTTTGAGTAGCTAAGTGACACGCGGACATGACAGCCAAAGCTCACTTTGTATTATCCTTCCAATAAGTGTTTATTAGGGTTCATCCTTAAAGATACATGTGGGACTTAAACCATGATCTACAGCTAGTGTATAATGCGTGGTTCATCTTATTTACCAGGTGTGTTACACACACATTTGATTCACAGGTGTAATTTATGCAGTCTTTATCATAGAAGTATATTGCATGAAATTTATTTGATTTATCCATTTCACTGTGTTTGTGCTAAGCCACGTCACACAAATAATAATATTTAAAAAAATATGAACAACATTATAAAATACATTTTAGGACTCATTAAAGATTTTTACACAAGTCTGGATTTGAACAGTTGCACCAATGTGCCTACAGAACACAGTAAGGGTGTCTTATCCCTTTTTGTCACATTAACAGCTTTCCAGCAGGAATGCAAATTATTGTACATACAAGCAAGTCCCATTTCCAATACTGTATTGACACTGAGAATGATGTAATTGTCCAAACATTTAGGCAATACTGTGCATTTCTGTTTCAGAGAGGTTGAGGGGAATATGTCTGTCAGAATGCAGATTTAGAACCAGATAGTGAACGACGTCAATGCCATAGGGAGACATGGTAGGACTTATGATCATGTGTGTTACATGGCCACTGATATGATTTCATCAGCCCGGCGGGAACAGTTGCAGTAGCCCATGGAGAGCTGGCTACAGGGGTGGGTGTGGCCTGCTACAGAGCCACCACTGACACCAAATGAAGATTTTCTGTCCACTGCAGGGATCAAGAGAGCTCAGTGGAAAGTGTACAATGGCATATGATTGATGTTGGTACTGCTGTTTCACGGAGGACAAGTATATCCCAGTATCAGGTTCCAGGTAAGCTTACATATGTCAGTTTTCAATATGTTAGTGTATAGTAAAATATTGAAAGTAATAGTTCAGTTGTTTTATTTATTTATTTATTTGTTTATTTTGGGAGGAAGGGGAGAGCCTACTGATAAATGTATACAGTTAACATATTCTAATTCATTACACATGGGCTTTGGTTGGACGTGTCAGCCAAGTTTCAGTTAAAAGTATTGTTAATGGACATATAAAGGCAAAAAAATGGTCCCCCTGTGTTAATGGAATTATGATGATGATGATGTCCTTACCATTTGCTTAACTTATTCCAGGGGGGGGAGGGTGGCCTAATGGTTAAGGTATTTGCCTTACAAATACAAGGTGCAGGGTTTGAGTCTCACAAGGGATAATTGGCTAGGCTTACAATGGCTCGCAAGGGCAGTTAGCCTCGTACTAACCTATGGTATGGTAACCTATGGCTATGGTAGGACCATCCTCCTTGCAAGTGTGGAGTCATCTGCACATGGCAACCCAAGCTATTTTATTCAAGTGCTGATGGGTATTTGACAGAAATATGCATTTATCAGTACGTGTAAGGTGGGTGCCAGGACTGTGTGTGTATTGGTGTACCATCTGTGATAGTGCCACCAGTGTTAGTTTGTTAGCATATATTAATTTGTAGTGTAAGTATTAATTTCTTCCCTGTGTTTGTTATTTATTATCACAGGTGATCCTGACAGTGGAAGTGTAGGACACTTGTCACCTGATGTCACAGAATTGGCAGACTCTGATGATGATGGTGAACAAACAGAGGCACAGTCAGAGGGTGCAGTGACTGAATCTAACACTAAGGTTGACATTCAGCTATCCATTATATTTCCATCAGACACAGCCAGTATGCCTATACATACCTTATGCAGTGAACCCTTAGATATTGTCAGGTGGAGAGTGAGACACTTGATCAAGGCAATATGGCTACTGCTACATCAGTGCCTGTGACTCTGGCCATAGCCAAAGAGTGGCCAAGGTGCAACACACAAGGGTTGTTAGACATGCTTGTAGGATGCATGCTGTCCACCCACCACATGATCCCAGTGTGACTTTCCATACCACTCAATGTATGTTTAGGGCAGTCAGTCTTAGAGGCAAATGTCCATTCAAATAGGATCTCTGAGGAAATGCTTATGTTTGCAGATGTGGCACAGCCTGACATATATGACTGCCTCTACTGTATTGCTGATTAAGAGGATCAGATGAATGACACATTGGAATGGGTGGTGTCTGTGATGGAACATCTGGTGGGAAGAGGATAACATTCATGTGGATATTGGTCAGTCACATTATCTGACTTTAGCCAATGTGGCCATGCCTAATGAAGTTCATGTAGTGACAATCATTCCACTGCTCCATGAGTGGTTGAGGTCTCCACACCCAGACATAGTAGGACATGGGGCTATGGTCTTGGTTGTAGTTTTGAGGAGACCTCATCCAGCAGACATCAGTCACATTCAGGTTGCAGAATTGCATCTGACCATGGGCATAGACATGCCAGTTCAACTCCTGGCAGAGCCAATTCTCATGGTCAGGGATTACGATGATGACTGTCACCTCTACCTTACATGGCTCACACCTGTCTGACATACCAGGATGTAGAGCTGACACAGAACTTGGCTCTGTTCTTGCATGTTCATACACACACATTTTACCTTGAGTGCCCATACAGATACACACATAAGTTAACATGGGTCAGTCGTGAGGTTTACAGCTCATTCTGTCTCAGTGGCCATTTGCTACTTTATCCAAATGTCTGCCTGTCTGTCTTGTTTATTCATGCGCACTCACTACCTTTTGTGCCAGCCTTGGCGTCCTGACTGCCCACATAACACCCTGTGCAAATGATGATAACTGTGCCATATACTTGTTTTCTATCTTTTGGATTCAGAGATACATAAGTCTTTTGTTTACACACACACACACACACACACACACACACACACACACACATGCACATGCACAAGCACACACGCGCACACACACACACACACACACACACACAGATGTGTGTGTGTGTGTGTGTGTGTGTGTGTGTGTGTGTGTGTGTGTGTGTGTGTATGTGTTTGCGATGCTGTTTTGCAAACTGTACTGCTTTTTAGAGTTTTTTGAAATGGGTACATCCCTCTCAACCTCTTAGGCCAATGAAGCTAGACCAAGTCATAAATAATAGTGGTTCAAAGGCCCAAAAACAGGAAAAATTTTGAAATATTTAGTCTTACAAACTCAAAGCTTAATAGAATAACATGTTTTACATTAGCATATGTTTTTTTCTAAGGGATATGAAGTCTGAAATTGAAATGTGTGTCATTATTTTCTATGTTCAATCTTTGATGATTGGCCAGTACAAAACTATGAGGCCAAACTGTGGACCTTCTCTGAAAATCTGTACATTTGAGAGGTATGAATGCGAAAATCATTGCTGCATGAGGCTTATTAGTTGATAAAGAATACATGTATTGACAAAAGTCATTGCTGTCATTGCTGTAAAAATCAGGTCTATATCACCAAATCGGAAAGACTTATAATTGAAAGGCATTTACATAAAAAATCCTGGTCATTGAGGTGTTTATAGTGAGAGTGCAGTACAGCGAAGATCAGAAAATTTGCCCTTTCCTCACTGTAGTGTAATCTCAGAGTTGGTATATATAATTTGTTGGAGGTGGGGGGCACAGCCCCCCACAAGAGTGACTTCGATGACCGGTATTTTCAATGTAAATGCCATTTGATTACTCGTCTTTTCTATTTGGTGATATAGACCCGTAAAAATCACCTCCCTTATACTTACTTATATTAGCAAGTAACAGTATGCAAGGATATGCCATTCATTTGAGTTCTTTGACATCTATTTTTCTATTCCAGGTTCAGCATTTACCTTGGACGTCTGGCAGTTAAATGAGTTTTAATTTGAGGCTGACTCTGTCTTATGCTAGCAGTACACAGCCATTACATGGATAAGTAAATGTTGTGAACATTACCTGGAATTAATGTTACTGTATGTATGTGCATAGGCTGAAGGTTTAAGTCCCTTAGGTTGTGAGCATGTGTGCTAGCCATTGCCTCTTCGGCAGTGCGAGGGCATATTCTGCACACCTATGTCTGCCTACACCCACATCAGCTGGTGGTTCTCCTTCTGACACCTTACCTCTGTGTGGCTGTGGTGATCTTGCCAGTGGTGGTGGGATGTATGGCCCTTCCCCTTGATGTTCCTGCTGAAGCCGTTTCCTCAGAAAAAATATTGTGAAGCATGGCACAGACTGTGAAAATTTCAGCACATGTACGGGAATTGTACTGCAGGGTGCCCCCAGAATCGATGTATCTAAGCACTGGATCCCTGACTTCAGCAGCCCAAACACACACTCTGTATTTCTTGTTTGGGTATGTGCTTCATTATAGTATTCTTCAGTTGGTGTGTGTGCATTTTTGATGGGCTTCATCAGTCAGGGTTCAAGTGCATAATATGCATCCCCCACTAAATGACCCTGTGGGATATCCCCCCTAGAAAACATCTGATACAGTTGAAAGGTGTGCCACATATGTGACTTGTGGTAACTGCTTGGTTTGCCAGCATAAATATTCAGGATGAGTCTCTTAATGTTACACATGACCTGGCAGTTAATGGAGTGGATGTCCAACCTATTTATGTATGCCATTCCCTGTTCCCTTGGTGATGTTTTGATTATGATATGATTACAATTTATGGCACCAAGACTTCAGGGCAGTGTGCTACAGTTTAGAACTTTTGCATAGTTAAGGCTCTATCCTGAGGTGTACAGGGTAAATGTATGTAGTCACAGGCATGCTGTAGCTAGGCATTCAGGAATTGATGTAGGATCCTGCATGCTGACGCCTTTGACACCCCCATCATGTCCCTTGTTGGTCTCTGGAAGGTACTTGTAGCTAATATTCTAAGTGCTACACATAACCTAGCCTCCACTGGTTTTGGTTTTCCTCAGTTTACCTTGTTCTCAGTTGATGACAGCAGAGGTTTCAGAGCTCCTGTAGTGTGTCTCTATCCTTGCTGTAGTGCGCTACAATTTCCACCTCATGCATACAATAAAAAGTTAAATGGGGTCTAAATCCCTTCTCACTCTAAGCCAAGGTCTATTAGCAGCAGAAGCAGCATAGAGTTGGACCTGTTGCACATTCACATGAATAAGAATAACAGCAGTCCCTAACATTGTTTCAATGTAGACTAATTTCTGTGGCTGCAGGCCAATAGGTTTTGGAATTTCACAAGAACGAAACAAGAGTTACCAACCACGATATGTTGTCAAAATAACAACAAAATCACAAGAACGAAACAAGAGTTACATTTGGTGACTTTGTTGCTTCTTCTTCAACCAGGTTTTGGAATTTACAGGCAAAACCTACACTGAGTCTACACAACTGCTTTACAGCTTGTTTAATAGCTCCTCCATCGTGGATTGATTGATTAGTATACAATTCAGGTGCATATGGTTGTAATTAGCATGCCACAATGTTTACTATGTTTGTGAAGCTCTACACAATGTGTATAATGGCTTACTGAATACAAAACAGTGTGCTATCTTGTGCACATCTTGCTGCAATGTGCACATAGGTTTAGTGAACCATGTATGCCTTATTGAATCTGCACAAAGGTTTCACATTTGTTTTTATTTCATATTGAGCTATCTGGATTGAAATGCCTATATTTCAAAGTGAGAGCAAGCAGTCTACCATTAAAAAAGGTTCATTGTTTCAAATCAGTATCTATTTTATTAATAAATAAATTTCAGCACTGTCCCTAACAGATTGCATAAAGTTCTAGAGGACCTGAAATGCCATAGCAACCACTTGTCTTTGATTATTATAATTTAATATACGATGATAGCCCAACTATTGTTCTCAACTGTCCCTGATTTTGCAGAACACCCTTCATTTTGCCTCATTTTGTTGTCTTGTCCCTCATAAAATTTTATTGCTCTGGTAAATCACTGAGGATTGCAAGTTCAGTACTGTCAGACATTACAATTTCATACATCATATTGTTTAGAAAATGTATACTGAAGCAAAATATATTTTAATATAATTTCTGAGTGAATTAGAGTAATATTTAAAACAATGTCCTTGATTTTGTGCCTTTGTCACACATTACCTTTAAATTTTGTCCCTAATTCTTAAACAACAAGTCATCACTAACTCAATGTGACAAAAAAAAGAGGAAAAATAAGAAGACTGGAATGTAAAGGAAACTGTGATGAAAACCAAAAGTAAAGAGTTATGCTATTCTGATTTAACTAGTGTCCATCCTAAGTGAGCTCACAGCCTCACACATGTCACCTGACTCAATCACTGTGGGCTTGATGGTGTAGTGTCATGACATGGCAAGAAGAGGCAACATTAAAATAAAAAGAAACAAGGCTGAAATAAATCAATATTTGAAGGGGCCACTTAAGATTGTGTGGCAGCTTCTTAATTTGGAAGAAACGTTATTTTTCTTCTACCAAATATAGTATGGTAAAGAGGTAACTTTAGTCCTCTCTATCACTTTCCAGGATTCAGCAAGCTCTGCATGGTGTGCAGGAATAGTGCAAGAGCTGCTGCATGCAATATGTCTGATGAGTAATCCAGGAACGAGCTCCTGGGACGTGCACAAGTGCTCCTACACTATTCCTGCACGGACACCACTGTTGTATGCTAATTACCCCATTTGCTGGTGAAAGCCATGCAAATGAGGTGACTTAGTGATCCAGGAAGCAGGCAGGCATCTGTGCAGGAATAGTGTAACCTGCAGAAATGTATTCGGTTACTAACCGAATACATTTCTGCAAATTACAAAATGGAGGCATGCCAGCTCCAAAGAAAGCATGTATTCAATGTAGCAGGCATGCCAATTGCCAAATATATGGCCATCGGCATGGGAAATAGTTACAAAATTATGAAAATATGAAAATATGAAAAAGAAATTGGAAATAAGCTTTTAAACCCACATCAGCATTTTGCCATGATAGTCAATGGCATGCATAAGACAACAATACCAGGGAATAGTGGTTGCTAAGGAGGGAGGTTCAGTGTGAGTGTGGTAACTATGAATTAGCATTCTGGTTTATGCAAATGAGGGGACTGATACTGAATCACAGAATTCATCTCAATGTTAGCTTGCACCCAACCGTGTAGGTGCAGCAACACCATGGTATAAGTATAAGAGGAAAATGACTTCATAAGGGGGAGTGTCATGCATGCTGTAAGCTTATTGGAGCTCTTTGGCAAATGTTTGCCCTTAGCTAAGCACAGCTAAGGAAGGACATATGTCTTAGGCTGCCAAGCAGTGTTTACATTGCCTAAACGGGTGTGTGCACAGGGTTTAAAAAAAATCACAGGAAATAGCAGCTCTGTTCACATCTGAGCACTGAGTATGCACGGTGTGCCTTGGGGCTTAAACGGGAGGGCAATGGGAAGGGAAAACAGCAGAAGGAAGGCAGTCCAGGAGAACCAGCATAGCTTGCAGGTAAAATGTATCAGAATTAGCCAATTAAACAGACAGCAGCCCAGCCCAGCACACTACTATAAACTATGCAAACACCTTTCACTCTGGTTTTTAACACAAACTCTACACCACCAGTGTACACAGATGGGGAAATTTTACCTGTCAAAACTGTCAAATGACTCGGAGAAGAGCAACCTGAAGCTGCCCATGTAGGCAGAAGGAGGCGTGCCCAGTATGCCCAGGCTTTGCCAAAGAGGCAACACCTAGCACATACACTGACATGGTAGGGACCCAGGGAATGCCACCTCTCTCTGACTCACACATACAGTAGAAGGGATGCCAAACATGACACTACCTGTGCTTTACCATGTGTAGGGAGTGTACTATGTGCATCCAACATAGTAAGCCCTCCAGCACCATCCTCAGTACTGGCATAGCCACAAGGTAAGTCACTCTTCCTATCAATTGCTGAATGGAGTAGTATGCTCTTCTAGTTGTATCTATGGTATGGATGTGAGCATGCAAGGGAATTGGGTGGCTGAATGGGATGGCAGCAGATAGTGGACACCTATATGGGCAGAATGAAATCCATAACAAATACTGGCGTCAACAAAGCAGGCAGTACTAGACAAGGTCACAAATCCCACTGCAGTACATGTGGTGGCCCAAATGTGTGTCCACATTACATACACATACACATACACATACATGTCAGTGAGGCTCACATACCCAACACCAGCCTCAGCCAGCAGGACAGATGTAGATGACCATAAGGAAAGGCTGTGCTAAGGCCTCCAATTGATGGTGATGGTGAACAGCCCCCCTCCAGACCTACACAGACAGACTACAACAGGTTTGTCAGTTGTATGTTAGTTCTGAAGGGTAAGACGTCTGAAACTGAAATGTAGGTCAATAAAACCTAAGATCTATACTCTAATGATATGCATTTAGTCTGCATGATAAGTCAGAATACAAAATGAAATGGAAGCTAACAGAGTACCTGAAATACCAGGACAGACATAGCAAATGTTTGCAGTTGTCAGGTGTGCCCCCCCCAGAGTCCTATGTACAAATGCAGTAACATGTACATGTGGGTTTAATAACAGTGGAGCACAGATTACCCGAGCTGGCCCAATTTCAGGATAGATTGTTGCATGTGTACAATATGCACATGCAATATGGGGTTGGGAGGGTGGGGTAATGGTTAAGGTGTTTGCCTTGCAAACACAAGGTGCAGGGTTTGAATCTCACAAGGGATAATTAGCTAGGCTTAAAATGGCTCACAAGAGCAGTTAGCCTAGTACCAGCCTCTGATCCTATGAACCTATGAACCTATGCAGGGGTCCGTGTGTTAGGCTGTTGTGTGTTCAATATTGTCTGGAAGTGGTCAGCATGTAGGCATGGAGGGCTGTGTCTTGGTGGCCTATGGTCAGTACTGTTGATGACAGCACCATGTTCCCACAACTGCAGTGTCAATCACAATGCATTTCAGCAATACCCATGTCATCAGTCATCCATACCCACTGTCCAGATGTCAATATCTGTCACCATCTGAAAGATGGACATGCCATAAATGTGGGCCCAGACATACACACAGTACACAGGTGGAAGTACCCTAGACAGAGTACATAAAATGTTTCTGTCAACTGCACACACCTTTGGAATTGTACATACAGGTTAGCAGCACATTTGTTGTCTGCGTACTATGGAATACTGATGTAGTCTGGCCAGTCATTGGCAAACCACAAAAGGCACAGTTATGAAGTAATGAAAGACTGCCTATGTCCCTGCACAAGGCAGCATAAGGGTAATGCCCCAGGTATATCTGTGAGTCAGCTGCAAGAAGCTTCCATATCACACATGCACTCAGCTTGCCCCACTATCAGCCACAGGTTTAGCACAGATCATATCCCTACTGTTGGGAATGAGTACAATATGACCCCCACTTCTGTATTGGATTCCCCACAGAATACAGCATGCTGAAGAGGTGTCCCATGCAGGTGTGTCCCTAGCTGTAAGCAGCACCTTGCCAGCATCCAAACCAATGGTTTAATATTGGCAGGAACTATTGCCTTGAACACCTCACACACTTAACCTGTCAACCCAGGGAATCTAGTGGCATGTTGCGTGGGAATGTAGGAGTGACAGAATGCACTGGCCTGATACAGATGGCCTGCATCACTACCAAATGCCCTACAGTCCTCTGTCAAAGGCCTGTGACTCACCTGTACTGCTAGTGTATGTTATCTAATGGGGTCCAAACTAACAACATAACACAGTCCACAGAGCACAAATGCAAGGCCATGTTGACAAATCCCAGTTATATGCACACCATGTCCTACTGCATGAACTGTGGACCAACGCCTAAATTCCGCTGGGATGAAGGGACAACTTTAGGGATACTTATCAGATATTGCTCGCATAATGTTAGGAAGAGGATACAATAACATAGTGGGGGGGTGTAGAAGCATGGACGTCATGGAGTGTGTGAAATCTGAAACTGTGATGTGTGCTCATACTACCCCTGCCTGCAAACCTAGTAATGGGTGGCTACAAATCTGCTTGTAAACCACAATGTGAAGGGGAACTGACCAGATATATAAGCCCTGCCTCTATGTAACCTGGGTGAATCTGTACAGCTGAGAGGTATGGCCACAGCAGGGTATGGCCATTCTGTTATGTCGATATATGTATAAGCAGGGGATCCTCAGCCACCACAGTACCAAGGTGCTGGAACATTTACACAGACCCATCATCAAGTGCCTGCAGTTACCCCTCCATAATGGCATGAGTGTGCAAGAATATGTAGGCTGCAGACCACAATACTGGACACAGTTTCATTCATCTTGTATTTCCCAGGAAATAACTGTAAGTAAATACGTATATCTGTCAGTAGTTGATGACTTAATACATCAGTGTAAAACAGTACATGTCTGAATATCTCTGCAAAGACCAACCATGTAACACAAGCAGCACAGACACAATAGTTACAGTATCCCACTATCTGTCACCCATTATGACTCCATATTGTCAACCTATCTACATATAACCTGCAGAAACAGGTTGCTAGCTGTAGGTGTAGAACACCAAATCCTGGACTGGAGTACAACCTGTCTGGTATGGATTCACACACTCAATACAGAAGGTCATACTGGGTATGCTCCTACTCTTAGAGAAATGAAGCCCATGTCTGACAACACAGTGGACTATACATATCTGTCAGTTGCAGATGTCTGTGCACACACACCACATTGTACACCATTCATGTTTTACACACACATTGGATAGGAATACTCACAAACATCCAAGGCCAACACACTATAATATGCCAAACAGACACACACAGAGAAATGGGGGAAGACAGAGACAGACAGTGACAGAGAGTTTTCCATCATGAGGCCTGTCCCACCAACACACATCCAATTGGCCAATATCACATGATGTCCTGATGTCAATCACTGTAGACATTGCTTTTGGTAGCCCTCAGCCCTATAGTGTCTGTGGTGCATGTGATAACTGTGTAACATGATAGTACAAATCAGTATTCATCTAGCATTTGTATAATGAGTCCTGTCAAATGTAAAGTTGCGTGTGATTGAGTGTTGTGTGTGTGTGTGTTTCCAGAGGAATGGTTTATGGTCCATTCACACACACTGCACTTCCCATTGCCCATGTTAGCACTTCTTCTGATGTCAGTCACCTTGAAATAACCTTCTGGCCAAGTGTTAGCCTTATAAGGTGCACGTCACTTGAGATACGTGTTTAATACTGTAGTGCAGAAACATAGTTAAGTAGGAGTTCTAATCTAAAATATGGAAACTCTGTTTGTGTGTGTATGTGTGTGTGTGTGTGTGTGTGTGTGTGTGTGTGTGTGTGTGTGTGTGTGTGTGTGGAGATGAATGATTTTAAGGCCATTCACAGTCACTATACCTCCCATTGCCCTACTTTAGCAAGCCTGCTGTCAGTCACATTGAAATAACCCTTTGGCCAAATGGCAGCCCATAATCTCCGTGGTGCTTGCGATAACTGCATAATACTACAGTGTAGTGTACTAGTTAGGTAGGAGTTCTAATCCCAGACATGGAAACAGTGTGTGTGTGAGAAAGTGTGTGTGTCTTTGATGACATGGCAACTGTAAAACTCTGTGTTTGTTTGTGGAGATGAATGATTTTGAGGCCATTTACAGTCACAACACCTCCCATTGTCCTACTTTAGCATGCCTGCTGATGTCAGTCACCTTGAAATAACCCTTTGGACAAGTACCAGTCCCATAAGCCTTGTGGCGCTTGCAATAACTGTGCAATACTGTAGTGTAGCATACTTGTTAGGTAGGAGGTCTAATCCCAGACATGGAAACAGTGTGTGTGTGAGAAAGTGTGTGTGTGTCTTTGATAATATTTGATTTTATGGAAATTCACACTTACTACTTTCCCCTTACCCTTCCTTTAGCACTGCAGCTGATGTTAATCACCTTCAAAGATACCTGTGGAGAGTTTTTCAACATTTAAGCTCCATGGCACTTTTGATAACTGTGTAATACTATAGTGTAGCATACTAGTTAGGTAGGAGTTCTAATCGCAGACATGACAACTGTGAGAGTGTGTGGCTTTGATGATACCTGGTTTTATGGACATTCACACTTACTACTCACCCCTTACCCCACCTTTAGCACTGTTGCTGATGTTATTCACCTTCAAAGATACCTGTGGAGAGCTCTCCAACATATAAGCTTTATGGTGCTTGTGATACCAGCGTAATACTATAGTGTAGCATACTAGTTAGCTATTAGTTCTAATCTCAGACATGGCAATTGTGAAACTGTGTATGTTTGTGTGAGAGAGTGTATGTGTCTTTAATGGTAACTGATTTTATAAACATTCATACTTATTACTCTCCCCTTACCACTCCTTTAGCACTGCTGCTGATGTTAGTCACCTTAAAAGATCCCTGTGGAGAGCTCTCTAACATGTAAACTCCATGGCGCATGCCATAAATGTGGAACAATGTAGTATCAGTAACTACATAGATATGGGCTTGAATCTCATCTGTGGCAAGTGTTCGTGTATGTACATATGTATGTCTGTACTTCAAAGACTTTGGCCCCATTTACAACCAATACACATCTCAGAGCCTGATTTTAGCAGTCCTGCAGATATCATCCACCTTAGAAGTACTTGTTGCCAACCGTAAACCATTTCAGGTCAGTGGTACATGTGGGAAATGTGTAACATAATGGTCTATAAAGATTGTTAGACTGAGGTTTGAACCTCACCCCCAGCAAATGTAAATGCGTGTGTAGGGAAAAATTATTTTTGGGATCTATTACCCACTAAATCACCTAATGTCAGTATTTACAAGGGCTGGTGATGTTCCTCATCTTAGAAGTACCTCAGGACAACATCCATCCTATAAGCTCCGTGATGCATGTGACAAATGCAGTACATTATAGCAGCAGTACATAGCTACGTAGGGGTTTGAATCTAATCATTGGCAAGTATGGAGGTGTGTGTGGGGGTTGTTGTGATTGTGTAGCACAGGATCCATTGTGGGGTGGACTTTTCTAAATCATTATACTGAGGACCTAGTATATGTCACAATTTCCACCTTACAAGGACAACAGATGTCAAAAACCAGAGCTGCTGGTGTTGACAATCCATAGCCCTACATGAGACATTATGGATTGGTGAACAATATAGGCAACCCTTCTATTACTCAGAGAACACTCTCCTCCCATGTCTCATACACAAACACATTTGGCTAGGCAACAATCACTATATTGGTAGTTCCCTGCATATTGCCTCACACATAGTAATCACGGTGTGATTGCATTGGATTAGATGCCTGTTGACCGCAACAGTGCCACTGACATCAGAAAGTAATTTGATGCGTTACATCTCTTGACTGTCTGTTATCCAGCAAGTTAAAGGACATGGCACCCTGTTCCATCCCCACAGTAGGCAAATAAATAATTACAGTGGCCCTTTTGCTATGTTCCCCACTGGACACCTGCAAAAACTGTAGAGTCTGCAAATGTAACCCATAAAGGGAATGCCATGCCTTATACACATGCCCTGTATGGACAGACACCACTAACTCCACTGAATACTGGTATCATGCTGTCAATGTAGGTGCAAGCACAACCTCAGTTACATAGCCAGGTCTTACAAATGAGGTCAGGAATGCTATATCAGAAGATAGCAATATGTCCACATAACATGCCCCAGAGACCTCAAGTACACTTCCACATGTCATAAAACATGCATGTGGGACAAGTGCACAATCCAGATACTGTCGAAGTTATTAAATATAGATCACATACATGGGAAGCAGTGCACATCACTAGCCACCCACAATAGTAACCCAGATGAGTGGATGGTGAAGACAATACCCACCCCTGTGGACCACTCCAGGGACTACACCCCTGAGCCACACTGGAGACTATTGTCATGTGGCCTGATGCCGAGGTATTCCCTTTGTCTAGCCTTGTGCAGTCTTCAGGTGCATTCACCTACTACACACCTGTGAGGATATGAACCTATGCATCTCAGTACTGGCAAATGTGTGTGTGTGTGTGTGTGTGTGTGTGTGTGTGTGTGTGTGTGTGTGTGTGTGTGTGTGTGTGTGTGTGTGTGTGTGTGTGTGTGTGTGTGTGTGTGTGTGTGTGTGTGTGTGTGTGCGTGTGTGTATGTGTGTGTGTCTGTGTGTCTGTGTGTGTGTCATTCACACTCACTACACCTCCCATTGCCCTACTTTAGCACTCCTGCTGATGTCATTCACCTTGAAATAACCCTTTGGCAATATTTCAGTCCTATCAGCTCTGTGGCACTTGTGATAACTGCATAATACTGTAGTGTAGCAAACTAGAGAGGAAGGAATCCTTATCTTGATTCTGCCCACTGTGATAATGTGTCTGTTTCTCTGAGAGTGTGTTTTCATTGACAACTCATTTTGTGGACATTCACACTTACTACACTTTCCTTACTCCTCCTCTAGCACTGCTGCTGATGTCACTCACCTTCAAAGATACCTTTGGACAGTTTTCTAACATGTAAGCTCTATGAAGCATGAACTAACTGCAAAACACTGTACTAACAATACATAGTTAGGGGTTTGAAACTCAGTGCTGTTAACTGTGTGCTTGTGTGTGTGTCATCAGTATCCTCTTGGGGTGATTGTGTAATGAAAGGATCCATTCCTGTGTGGGTTTTGCTACATCATTATATTGAGGATCTATATGCCCCGATGTCCACATTACAAGGCCAAACAATTTTCAAACACTGTAGAGATTGTTGTACACAATCCTCAGGCATAAATGTGTAAAGCCACGTGCAACTACTATGTGACAGTCTGGATTAGTAAACAATAAAGGCAACCGTTATAATGCCCTGATACCAATCTCCAACCATGGATCATACACAAACAAACTTGGCTCTTACTGTCTTACTCCCTTCCTTTCTTACTTTGTCTCTGTCTATCTCTCTCTCTCTCTCTCCCTCTCTGGTGGATGTGGAAAAGTACATCTGTTTTGCATAGGCAGCAGCTTGAGTTTTGTAAGTAATGCTCATGATCAGCTGATGGCCTGTGCACAAATTGCAGTCCCCAACTTGCTAATTGCATGTGGAACAGTTGTGGTATCATTTCTATAGCCAATTGCATGAAAACACATTCCTATAACTAAGCACTTCATGTGGCTGTTGGCCCTTTTCCTTCACTGTGAGCAGGACTTCATGTGGGTGTCTGACAAACAACATCACAGAGGGTAGTTGGAAATACCTCTTACAACATACACTGTGGAGACAGGCCAACAAACAGGAGGGGGATGCCCAGACACGGGGACGGAATGTAAGTATTGCTGTTCTACATTTGAAGTAATGTTGGTTTAACAGTGTTTGTGTGGATATGGCTGTTCTACATGATTTAAAGTCTGGCATGACAGTGTTATGTGATTGAGGAAACTCTCACCTGTATGGCTATCTACAGAATGGCCAGAGTTTGGAGTCTTACACGTGGTGTGTTACTCACAAATTTCCTATCTTTGGAAATGCAGTAGCATACTCTGATGATTGCAGTCAATACATGGTGACATGCATGTGAGTTACGGACTTCATATCCCTCAGAAGAGATATGTCACAACAAACCCTGTTACACCAGGCATTTTCTCAGTTTATCACAGTAATATGTCAATATTGGCCTTGTGTTTGTGACTCTGTCCCCCAAGTCTGTCACCATTTGTCCATATATCATGCAGTAAGAGGTGCATATGTACAGTACATCATTATTTACTGACATCACACCTGATAACAAGCCAGTGAGATATCAGACTGCTAGACATGTTATGTATAATAGGCCTTATATTTGAGGACAAAACCTGGACATTCTGATGTAGTCTGTACAGTAGTGAGGTCTATGTAATTATAGTGATTGTTGACAGAGTATCATGATTGTGTAGCAGTGCATTGTGAATATGTTACTTGGCCTGTGTACAGACTGTGGTAGATATCAGTGTTCTTCATCCTGTTCTATCTGACATTGCATGCTGCTCCAGTTTCTGGTACCCTATTAGCGTATATGTTTGTAAGGCCAGACTGAGACATGTCCAATACCACAGTCAGGCATCAGACTACACTGTGTATTGGGCGAGTATATGTAGGGTTAGTGTGTGAGTGGTAAATATGAGGATGGTTTTGTTCACACAGTCCATATACTGTACTATTAATTAGGCTTACCATAATGTGACTGTGACTGTGTTGAGATTGGTTGTGAGTATGCACTTTCACACTGGTGTCTGTTCTCCATATTGTTACATGCCTATAGTACCTGCTATATTTGCAAGTACAAGTGTATCCCCCCATAGGAAACTTGGGCCAGTGTTGTGGCAGTCTGCCTGTAGTTTACAGAGTGATTTGTGACATGCCTAGCAACTCAGTGTATTTACCTAATGTGATGTTATTTCCAGATATTTGTTAGATGTGCTGTTGCCTGGCCATCATAAGTGTTGATATTTCTGAAAAAGCAGTGGGATGTTGTGAAAATGTATGTCACTGACTAGCGGGAAGTATGTGGGCTTGGGACCTCTGCTCCTCTGGTTAATATGTCTTAGGACAGACAGGAGGGTGTGAATGCATCAACTGTGTGAGCTTATCTATTCCAGTATTTGTGTGAAAGCCCCATTTTCATGGCTGTAAACATCCCCTTTGTCAGGCTTGGTCCACATGTCTTGCACTAAAAAGTTCTGTGTATACATCTGGACTGACCAAATTGTGTCAGGCTGTCCACATTTATTGGTCATATCTCTTCTGTATTCCACAGGATCATTACTGTGATCTGTGTGGTACTTCACTATGATGATCTTATGATGTCTGTCAGAAACTGATGGTGTACATGTCAGTATCAAAAGTGACTTCCTACACAACATGTCTGTTGACACAACCCCTGTTACTGTAGCAACATTCTACATTTATACCAGCAATACCTACATTACATTCTCTTGCACTAAGAGGTTGTGACTTATGGTGCTGAGGAATGACTCCACTACACACACACACACACACACACATATATATATATATATATATATATATATATATATATATATATATATAAACACACACACACATATATGTGTGTGTATGTACATGTATACATATATCTACATAGGTATATATATATATATATATATATATATATATATATATATATATATATATATATATATATTTATATATACATATCCATATGTGTAAACATGAGTGTTGTGTATACCTTCCCAGAAGTATTCCACCATATTTATCTGATATGTATATATATTTAGATATAAAAACATGACTGATTCAACACTATTTTCACTTACAAGTACTAAACAATTGTAGTAGTCAAAGCAGTACTTCACTACTATTCAGTATGTCTACTGAATGATATATTTCAAAAAACAACAGACATCTTCACAACTCTGATGGCTTAGTAGTTAAGTGCTGTGACTATAGGGTACAGGGTCCTTGGTTTAGCTGGGCTGTTTATTTTATTGCTAGGCAGAAAAAGGACTGTTGGATACAGAGTGGTTTAGGCAGTTTTGAGCAGCTTTAAGCGGGTTTGCATGGGTTTGCATGACGGTAAGCACTGCTAGCGTACGGTTAAATGAATAAGTGCTTACACCATGTAGGATTTGCTTACCGGTGCACAAATGTGCTTAGCATTTACATTTAAGCAATGCTTATACCTGCTGAGTATAGCCCTGGAAACCAGTGATCACATTCCAGTCTGATAAAATAGAGGGAAATGACATCTTTAATAAGTGTATTTAATTCCAAGTACATAACATGCTTCTATGTGCTATCATTACAGTAGCAAGGGGTGTGAGTATACTGTATGGGACACCTGAGTATACATGGCTAGTACAACAATCTTTTCTCTTTATATGTGTTTCATACATGGGTAGTATCACAGGTTATATGTAGTCACAATTGCATGTATTGTATCATTATGTTATTACTTTTAACAGTGCTTTTCCAAGTAAGAGTAGATTGCAGATTGTAGTACTGGAACCATACACCCATGCATGCAAAGCCGGACTCTGAGTACTGACTACCATGTTCTCGGTGTATAAGCTGTATGTTATTAAGTATCTGCTACTGGATATTGATCTGATATGTGGATATTAACTGTAGACTACTATGTATTTAGGACATGTCATTGAGGGCTGCTGTCATGTAGTAATGGCATACCTATCAGTGTCAAACGTCTATCTCTAAAAACATTAATTCCAAAGCATAACCTGTTGGCTAGCTCATTTCTTTCTGTCCTCTGTACAGATGTGCAGATATCAGGTATCCATCTTGGCTGCTTACAGGCAATCTATGATTGACTAACACTGACATGTCTGCCCAGCTGTGTTATGAATGCCTCAGCTAGGAAATCCCACCCTGTATGCAGCACATGCCATGGGTACCTCAACCAGACTACCGCAGTCAACAGAACATGCTTGGGTACAGGTCTCTAACCCAGACACTGGCCATGTTATGTAATATATGTTGCATACATGTCAATTGGAGAACTTCAATGGCCCTCTGCAAGAGAAAACCAGATGATTGGATATTGAATGTAACTGTCACCCTGGGGATCACTCAAGTGGCATCACTTGATAGATGGCCTGCTGACAAATGTCAGGTGGCATGATACCAGTGTATCCACATGCCTTATGCTTCTCATCTCTCCATGGACATTAGCCTGTTACACACCTAGGAACACCTGCACCTATGGACCCCAGTACTGACAAATGTGTCAGTGTGCATTACTGAGAATAACCGTGTTTGAGTGTTTGTAAACTTGTACTTGACAATACCCTGAGGGCCTTCTCACCCACTACACCCCCCATTGTCATACTTAGAAATGTCTGCTGCTGTAATTGATGTTAAATGTACCTTTTTACACTCTTCACCCTATGGGCTATGTGGAGCTTGCAGTACCAGCATACCACTGTTCTACAAATGGGTAGATAGGCGAGGATTACCCTCTGAGTTGTGGCAAGTGTGTGTATGTATGCGAGTGTGTATATTTGTAGGAGACAGCATTCTGAGACCACATTCTCCAAATACAATAAACCTTGCCATACATTATAAGGGATAGTGATGGTGCTGGCATTAGGAGAGCCATGACAAACCCTCACCCTGCTATCCCTGTGGTGTGTCCAATAAATGCATATCCCTGTAGTAGCATTGATTAGATAGACATGGGGTTGTATTGCAGTCCTGGGCAATGTGTGATTGTGGGTATGTCAGACCATTATCATGGGTTTCAATGAGTAAATATCCAATGTGGGGTGTGGGTGCTGGGTATAGTGTCTTTACACAGTGGTGCCCCCAGTACATGTCCCAAGGTCCACTGTATGAGGACCACTGCCACCACCAACCATACAGGTAAATTATTACACTATTCAGCCTAATGATACATGTGCTGTGTGCAAATTCACTGTAACAGAATGAACCCATTGGAAGGTAGTTAGCACTGCTAAGCCCAGGTCTATCAGATCTGTCTATGACTGTTATGTGCTTGTCAGTGTGTATATGACAGCATGTCATATTATGTATTGTTCATTAAGACCGAGTACATCCTCCATTACCATACTGTACAAGGCCTGGTGATGTTCTTCACTTAACAAGAAACTCGGGGCACACCTCATCCTAAAAGCTCTGTGGTGTGTGCAATTAAGGCCAAACACATTAGTAGCAATAAGTACCTAGGTAGGGGTTCTACTCTCAGTGTTGCCAAGTAAGTGTGTGTGTGTATATGAAGGGATCTATTTCAGTTTGTAGAAAATACATGTCCCAGGAGATCATTTGTCCAAGAACAAACTGGCAAAAGCTAACATTTCAAAGGAATCATCTTGTGGAAATTCATTCCAGCAAAACTAGTAGTGGATGTGTAAATCCCCTCTTCCCCAATGTACAGCTGTACAACGATACTGGAGTTGGTATATATAGTTGGGTGTGGTTGTTGTGGGCACAGTCACCAATGTTGGGGTTACTGTTGTGCCTATCCCCCCACTTAGTCTGCTGTTATATTGTACAGTTTATTTTAACAGGTTACGTAGTTGTTAATCACACTATGTGCAGTCCTACGCCACCCCACACCCTCCAAACTGGGGGACAGTGCCACCCACACCAGCACACCTATGTTTACCAACTCCAGGATTGCACTACATTGGGGAAGAGGACATATACCCTCCCAGTACCATAGTCAATGACATTAAACTGGCAGACTGATTATTTACTGATGTGATGTTTTGCCTGTTTGGTCTTGCTGGAATTACATAGGCCAAAATGAGTTCACTGCAAAATTAAGTACATCCATGTGAACATTATTCTCTGTGTATCGCATCAACACCAAAGCCTCTGTGTGTGTGTGTTATTCACAAACATTTGGTGTGTGCCACCCAATACACTTATCATTGTCCACTGTCGAAGAACTGCTGACATCAGCCATCGTGCAATCACCTGTATACTCCCCTTAGTCCTATCAGCCATGTGGCACATGCAGTAACTGTTATACAGACCTGGTACTTGTGTTCAGCTGTACCCAGGATATGACACAGTCAATGTGTCACCACAGTGCCATACACCTTGTAGGAAAGGACAACATACCAACATCCTGCTGGCACATAGACACCTACAACACAAACTGAATACATTATGGAAACTACAATCAGTCAGTGTTAATAACAACTATAATGCATCATGGCTGGATAGCTACACACCCTGACATGTAAGCATTAAACCCTCCAGCTGAAAACATGTTAAACAGCATTAGATTGCTAAACCTTTGTACATTCACCCAGTGCATCAGAACCATATTAGTATGTCCCTGCATCGATGGTATGGATGACAGGATGTGGGACAGGTATCATCATATGCACAGGGTGTGTTTGCCAGAAACCTAAGCTGAGCCATTTGGTTGACATCATGTGTGTGTGTTAAGGGTTTCTTTATCAATTGGGCTGTGCAGATGTGGTGTGTATAGGTATGAAGGTGCCCTAGCTGTGTTGGTGATGTGTGTGTGTATTTATGCACACAGTTCTGCCATGTGGCTGCCCAATACAGGGGTTTGTTGGACAGCTGCAGACCGTACATGGCAGGGTGTACAGTTCACCATGTCCAACCATGGACTTGGAAACTGTGCCTGCCAGGGGTTCCACGTGCACTACCAGGTAGAAGCCCAGATATGTTTCTCTCCCCTGATGATGACAATTGTCCACTGGATCCACGTCCCTGCTGGGACTGGCCAGGACTACATGCAAGTGGTCTGCTGTATTGTGGTGTAGACAACACCCCCTCTGTAATGCTGGTGCTGGTACTACCACTATGGGAGTGGCTATGACTTGTTGCATGGCAACGTAGACCTCCACCTGTTGGTGTTTCTGACCTATGTCCACGTGGCTGACATCCTACTCCCACCATATGCTCTAATACAGACACCACATGGTCAAGGATTCCGGCTATCTCACACAACCGTCTATCCAGGACGTCTGCAAAATAATGGTGGCAACCTGCAAGATTACGGATGTTGTCAAGTACAGCAGAATGAGTAGCCCTCTGGAGCCTCACACTCTGTCTGGTGTAACATTCCATAGGTGCCTGTGCCTCCATGATGGCCCAATACATGCATCTGGTGACACCTGCTGAGGCACTTCTGCCAGGGACATGATGGTCAGCAGCCCTACTACGAGCACCCCTGTACATCTGCCTGTGTGGTACCTCACCGGTCATCTGGCTATGGCTACGGTGTACAGACACACTTGCCATAGTCCCCACACTGTCCTGTCCCATGCTACCACCAACCAACTGTCCCTCATCTATGGCCACTGGTGATGGGGTATGTATGGGTATTGTGACTGTGTGTGAGAATGGGGTGGATAAAAGTGGGATGTCAACTGATGGCACAGCTTCAGCCCCTGACAGCCCTGCCTGTGCCTCACCATACCTATCATCATTGTCAGAGTCTGTATGGACACTAACATCAGTTTGCTTGCTGGAGGGACCCTGACCCACCTTGCCACTTGTGAGGGGAAAACAAAAAATGTAATTTAAGACCTGTACATTATTGCTTACCTCTACACACACTCACACACACACACACACACACACACACACACACACACACACACACACACACACACACACACACACACACACTTACAGTTGAGGTGGCACAAAGATATTACACAGACCTCTCATTACCCAACAGTCAACATGCATGACATATGGCACTCAACAGCATGCACTGCAGCTATACTCCATTCTTGTTATCAACATTATACATCTCTGTGATGCATGAGTTGTGTTAGTAAGTGATGCCCCTTCCCCTGGAACACACTGAACCCATGTAAATAGCATTTCTGTGCACCTGTACAGCACCCTGGCATGTGTTGTGCACCATATCTAATGAGTGTACACACAATTGCTGAATGTGTATATGTGTGGCAGTTATGTTTGGTCTGTTGCACACAGCCCCTATGTGTTTGTCTGGCTCATACTTAGGATGAAATGAGTACTGATGTCAATAGTTAATGCCTGACCTCTGATTTGCAGATCTCATCATCAGCACTCTGATGCACACACTCGAGGCTCTCCTCAGCATGGAGAAAATCAATGTTTGTGCAGTGACGGAAACCTGGTTCAAGGCTCAAGAGAGCACCCCAGCACTGCCAGGTTACAATTCATATCATACCTTCCGGCCTCAGTTACCGGATCGCAGTACAGAGGGTGGAGGTGTATCCATATTCATCAAGGATACCCATATCTCCAGGTTAGTAGCGCAGCATGATGCCCCAGAGATCATCCATGCGCAACTATCAGCAGGCAAAACCACATTTCAAGTCGTAGACGGTTATAGATCGCCCACCATGTCCCAAAATGCTCACTCTACATTCCTTGAGACATTGGAAAATATAAAGGTCCTACCCAACACCATAATCTTGGGTGATTTCAACTACCCTGGTATAGACTGGGCGAACTACCAATGTTCCAACTCCTATGCTCAGCGATTCATAGAATTTATAAATTCAAATGCCCTTGAACAACTAGTATGTTCCCGCACTAGAGGGGACAACATATTGGATTTAATCATCACAAATATGGGTGCCCACTGTACCACACCCGTTATCACTTCCTCCTTGGTCAGATCCGACCACAAACTGATAACCCTGGACGTCCTCACCCCTCCATCTCCCCCAGTCAAAAAAAACATAGTCAAAAACCTTTCCAAAGCAAACTTTGAACTACTTGCATCCAAAGTGGAAAGCTTCACTATTCCCTTGCAGAAGGATAATGATATCCAGGATGCAGAATCCTACATCAAGGCACTCTGTATGCATCTTCAGGAGTGCATGGACCATGCTATCCCAAATAAAACCAAGACTCCTTCCTCAAGCAAGAAGAAACCAGTCTGGTGGACCCCGGCCATAAGCAAACTTTACAATAAAAGGAGGAGATTTATACAAAAAAAGGCCAAATCTCAAGTAGAAAAATCATCCCTGATCAGCATTAGTATGAAATTGAGTGCCCTCATCAAGTCAACTAAAGCTAATTTTGAAAAGAAAGTTGCCAAGCATGCCAAGGATAACCATAAGGCCTTCTATGGCTACATCAAAAACCTAAATGGCAATACACAGGTCTGTTCTGAGCTAGTACAAAATGGAACAAAATACACTGACCCTTCTGACATTTCCAACATCTTGGCTGACAGGTTCAGTGCAAATCCCCCCCCCCCACCACCTACAGGGCCTATTACCATTCCAGGGGATTGTGTAAGTCCAATTATTACTGGTACGTTGGTTAACAAGGCTCTATCTGAAGCTAAAAACACTGCCTCCATGGGACCATATGATGTCCCAGCCCAGGCTGTGTCATACGCGAGCTCCAAAAGGAATTAACCCCGCATCTTAATACCCTGTTCAGTCTCAGCCTCTCCACAGGATATGTGCCCAGAGAATGGCGCACGGCAACGGTGGTCCCGCTACACAAGGGTGGGGCCACAACTGACCCTGGGAACTACCGACCAATAAGCCTGACCAGTCTGATCTGTAAGGCTATGGAGCAAATCATTATGGAACTCATAAATGGAGAGATTGGGAACTTCCAGTCGCTGGACCCCACACAGTTCGGCTTCGTCAAGGGCAAATCATGCCTCCTGAACCTGGTGGATTTCTTTGAGACAGTTACTCAGGCTATAGATAAGGGAAAAGAGGTACACACGGCTTACCTTGACCTTGTTAAAGCATTTGACACCATTCCCCATTTGGGTATTATTGATAAGCTCACCAGCCTGGGCACAAACCCTTACGTCACAAGATGGATCGCAAACTAGCTCTCAGACAGATCCCATAAAGTAAGAGTAGTGGGATCTATGTCCGAATCCAGACCAGTAATGATTGGTGTGCCTCAGGGCTCTGTCCTGGGGCCCCTCCTGTTTGGCATATACTTCTCAGAAGTACAGGCAAGCACGGAAGGACTGTGGCTGACTAAGTTTGCAGATGACTGCAAACTGGGTGATATAATAGAGTCTCCGGCTGACATGGAGATCCTCGAGAAGGGCCTAAATGAGACTGATGCATGGTGTCATAGCCATGGTCTCAAGCTAAATGCAAAAAAATGCATAGTAATCCCCTTTGGAAAAAAAACAGAGTACCCGCAAACTACAACATAGGAGGTAATCCCTGAAATCTGAAGACGAAATAAGGGATCTAGGGACCCAAGTAGATAGCCAGCTTTCCTTTGATAACCATGTTGCCAAAGTGGTTAGAAAATCCTTCTATGTGACCCATCTGATCATGAAAGGGTTCGCCTCAAGATCTAAGGATGTAATGGTGTCCCTCTACTCTTCCGTCATCAGACCCATTATTGAGTACAATGCACCAATTGGAATGTACCTGGCTAGACATCTCCAGCAGCTGGAAAGACCACAGAGGTACCTAACCAAGAGAATTACTGCCTCAAACAGTTGCCCTATGCAGCACGATTGAAAAAGCTAAGACTGTTCTCTGTTGCATACCGCTTTCTCAGAGGTGATCTCTGTCTAACGTACAGAGCCATGTCCAACCCGGAATTGTTGAACATGCTCCATCTTAGCAAAACCAAATCTACTTGAGCTACACGCTCTATGGATATAAACCTCAACACAACAATGAATAGAACATGCTGGAGGGATAGATTCCCTTCACAGAGACTTCACTTACTATGGAACAGGGTCCCGATCTACATAAGATAGAGCCCCTCACTATCACTCTTCAAGAGGAACCTTGATGAGTGGATGGGTAACAGAAAGTTCACACCAGGGATCACACCAACAGCACTACTAGATAGGGGCCAAGGGTACTAGCTGCTAGTACAAGGGTCTAGGGAACTACTAAAGGGGAGGTGAATACCACACAATGTGGCAGGGCTAACATATGCCTTCTGGCAGATAGCTCAGTACCAACCTATGTACCTATAACCTATGAGCAGTGCATGTATGAGCAATAAAATCCAATTACACTGACAACCTTCAAAGCTTAATGTGGATACGAGGAGTGGACACACCCTTGTTGACATGCCAGCCTCTTCCATGATATGCAATGGGGCCACAATACTGCATATGCTAATATTTCATAATATGACCTGTGCAATCAAATGCAGTATCAAACAAATGTGTTAGTCATGCAGATGCCTGTGTTTTAAATCAGGTATACCTGTTGCTCAGGCTGCTGCAGAGAGCTTGACCTACTGCCAGCTGTGATATTGAGAAAAGATAAGTGTTTATTCTCAATTTTTGTCTGCATTTTGATTTAATAACTCTGTAATCTGTACAACTATACTTATTCTTTTTCTTGTGTGTTATAGCTGTATATTCTCTTAGTGTTGACCTCAGTTGTAGTGAAATCCTTTGTCTGGAGGCCTTGTCTGTTTTGTTAGTGGCAGTAAGTTTTCAGAACTAGTTTAATCTGGCCAAAGTATTCCTACATCTGTATTGTTTGGTTTCTATCCTGTGTTTTAAATCAGATATACCTGTTGCTCAGGCTGCTTCAGAGAGCTTACCCTACTGCCAGCTGTGATATTGAGAAAATATAAGTGTGTATTCTCATTTTTTTGTCTGCATTTTGATTTAATACCTCTGTAATCTGTACAACTGTACTTCTCCTTCTTCTTGTTTGTCCCCACCTACTCTCCCTGTTCTTGTTTTGGTGTTAGTGTTGGTGGCTCTGAAATTGCCCGCCCCTCCTGTAAGTCTCTATTTGAACACTCCTCCTGAGTCCATCTCATTTGCTCACTTAACCAAATACAGTGAGATCATATTCTGAGTCTAGTGTTCACTCTACATAATACAGAGAAAATATTTGAGAAGGCCAACCCACTTAGGTTCTTCCTTCATCTCTCCTTGCACTTCACTAACAAAAAAAAATCATCTGCTTTTAATGTATTTGTGTTTCCTCCTTCTTTATTTTGCTTTTGCCTCTTCTTAAAAGTACTCAGTTTTATTTATTCTTCTGCACTTATTGCTGCTTGGTAGTAGCCTGATTAAATTGGAACTGTTATTTTAAGTCTTTTGGTTTAAGCATTTGGGATTCATACCAGTTGTTTTACATTAAGAAGGTTTGTGGTCTGCACTGTTGTGGCAGGACAGGTAGCTTACATCCTTCTAAGCTGGGAATTGCTGATTGAAAGCTCAGTGTCTGCTATTCTAAGTGTATTAGTTCTGGTTTAAGGACTTGGGCTTCAGGCCAGTTATTCTAGAGTAAGAAGGTTTGTGGTCTGCACTCCTGTGGGAGAAGATGCTGGATTCTGCCCTTCTGAGCTGGGAATTTCTGGTCACAGGCTTATTGTGCCTGCTTATTCAAACTGTTTCTTTCTGAAATTGGTGTGCCTTGTTGCTGTAGCATAGGACCAGATTCAGGCCTGCTGAATCTAGCTTTGTTTGCATAACTTGAGCACTGATCCAGGCCATCTTTTTTGGAGAAGGTTCCCCTGCACCCTAGTAGCGGGAGTGTGCAGTTAGAATTTGTCTGATTGAAGACTGCTGGAACTGGGCTCAGTTTTGACTTTTTTTCTGGTTAATTGGATAACTTGTTTAAATCAGATTGTTCATTTTCTATTGTTTTATAGATATATATATATATATATATATATATATATATATATATATATATATATTGCACTTTATTCATCTGATTTTACTGTATTTGTGTTTTTTCCTGAACTGAGATATATAACAATAAGCATCTTTTTATGCGCATTTAAAGTATTTTTTTGGTAGTATCTGATTTTTTTCTAAAAAAATATATATATACTTGTTTCCCACCTTTCTAGGCTAGTATAGTCCAGTTTTTAGGTTAGTGCTGAATTCAGGGCTGTGTGACAGATCTCTGTGTTTGCCCATACCTTACTTGGATAGAAGGAAGTTTCTCTGTTCACCTGTCAGATATGGGAGCTTTGAGCAGCCTATCTGTCCCTGGAGGAGTGGTTTCAGGTCAGAAAGTAGTAGTTTATCGGCCATTTTGGGCTAATTTCTATCTCTTTCATTTCCCTGCTATCAAAACCTCATTTGCCTGGTTTTGCATGCCGGGCAGCACAGGTTAGCTAGGGTATAACTATTCCCGACTCCACAAAGTCTCCTCTTCAATTTTTCCCTTGAAACTAGACAAACTTTCAACTTAAGCACTCAAGCCATTCATTTGTCAGCCCGGCACTTGCTCAAAACTCATAGCAAGCACTTATAAACCCTAACACTACAGAAGGACAAGGCTCTCTATTCGACCTTACCAGCCATTCAGTAAAACAGTTTACTGTACCTATCCAGGCATGTTCAAAGGGCAGTCTCAGGTGTACTCTCCAGTCCAGCTGGTGAATATGGGCATTTTGAGGCAATGTAACAACTGCCTCATGTACACAGACAATCCTCTCCTCCTACCACCAAACACTAATACATGCGAGAGATGCAATTATACAGCCAAACTGGAGGCTAAGCTCTCTCAACCCAAGACTGGATCAGACAGTCAAGAGGAGAAAGGAAATACTGGCATCACACCACCAGTCTCACACAGACCCATTAAACCAGCACCGGTAAAAAACACACGTAAATACACTAAAACATGCTCGGAGGCTCTAAATAAAAATCTGCAAAAACAACAGAGCCCTGCAAAGCAGACATCCAAGCAACCTCCACCCCCCAACACAAACCATGAAACACATACTTCACAAAACCAGTGTGCCTCACAATCACAGCGCTCAAGGCAAAATAGCATTCCCAACATACAAGTAATAGGTGACTCTATAGTCAGGCACACTGATGTCCCACTCACTAGGCTGAATAAGGAGAAGGTTACTGTTAGCTGCCCGTCAGGTGCCAGGATCCACCACATAACACAAGCTTTCAGGTCACTCCAGAACAAGTACAAATACTACTCTGTCATTGTCCATGTTGGTGTGAATGACCTGAGCCATACCTCCCTGGACTACATGAAAAGAGACATGGAAGAGTTCTCTGATCACATAGCCCAGGCCGGTATGACCCTTACCCTGAGTAGCATCTTGCCCTCACCAAGAATGATACCACGGTATAGAGAAAAAAATATCAATTTCAACAATTGGCTAAGTTTCTTGTGTCATTCAAAGGGGATCCATTGTTTGTCTGCCTGGGATGACATGCTCGAAAATCCACGCTGCTTTGCTAGAGATGGCTTGCACCTGTCACCTTTAGGCTTTCGAATACTGGTCAGGGCTCTTGCCACCCTCATATTGCCTTTTTTAGGCAAGGCTCAAAAGACAATCCCACCACCGTAAATAGCACAAGTAAAAAAATCTGAGGGTAATACTACTCAATGCCAGAAGTCTAAACCTCAAAATGCACACACTCGAGGCACTCCTCAGTATGGAGAAAATCGATATATATGCAGTAACAGAAACCTGATTTAAGGCTCCAGAGAGCACCCCAGCACTACCAGGCTACAACTCATACCATACATTTCGGCCACAGAACCTGGACTGAAATACAAAAGGCAGGGGAGTATCCATATTCATCAAGGATACCCACACCTCCAGGTTAGTGGCACAGCACGATGCTTCAGAGATTATCCACTTGCAACTAACAACAGGCAAAACTGCAATTCAAATTGCAGCTTGCTACAGATCACCCACCATGTCCCAGGACCCACATTCCACATTGATGGAAACACTGGGTAACATAAATGTCCTACCAAACACCCTAATATTGGGTGATTTCAACTACCCAAACATTAACTGGGAGAACTGCTCAAGTACTAACTCCCTTGCCCAACATTTCCTAGAATTTATAAACTCAAATGTCCTGGAACAAGTAGTCAACACTCCCACCAGAAGTGACAACATATTGGACCTGCTCATCACCAACATGGGCGACCGGTGTTCCACACCAGATGTCAACCCCTCACTGGTTAGATCTGACCATAAACAAATCACTTTGGATATCCACATTCCGTCCCCACCCCGGACAAGGAAACCATTGTGAAAAACTTTTCAAAAGCAAACTTCACTTTACTTAAGACGGAGGTGGAAAGTTTCAAAGCCCCCATGCTAAAGGATAATGCTGTCCAAGCTGCAAAATCATTTACTAATGCATTCTATGGGCACTTACAAGAAAGCATTGATCGTGCTATCCCAAGCAAAACTAAGACTCACTCCTCCAAGAAAAGGAAACCAGTCTGGTGGACCCCTGCCTTAAACAAGCTATACAATAGAAGGAGGAAACTAGTGCAGAAAAGAGTAAAATCCAAAGAAGGGAAGACATCCCTGATCAGTATCAGCAAGAAGCTACGATCCCTCATAAAATCACCCAAGGCGAGCTTTGAAAGAAAACTTGCCAAGGACTCCAAAGATGACCACAAGGCATTCTTTAGCTATGTCAAGAATCTAAGTGGCAATGCTCAGATCTGCTCAGAGTTAGTGCAGAATGGCACAAAATACATTGAACCAACCAATATTGCCAACATCCTAGCATACAGGTTCAGTGCACACCTCTCACCCCCAAAAGGGCCCATAACCATACCAGAAGAATGTGGAGCCCCTGAAATCACAGACACTAAGGTTAAAATAGCCCTTTCCAAAGCCAAAAACACAGCATCCATGGGACTGGACAGTGTCCCAGGCTGTGTCCTACACAAGCTCAAAGACGAATTAACCCTTCACCTAAACACACTGTTCAAACTCAGCCTCTCCACAGGCTACGTACCCAGAGAGTGGCGTACAGCAACAGTTATTCTGCTCCACAAAGGTGGAGCCACAACAGACCCTGGGAACTATCGCCTTATAAGCCTGACTAGCTTGGTCTGCAAGGCTATGGAGCGCATTATCATAGAACTCATTAACAGAGACATTGGGAACCGCCAAACACTGGACCCTACCCAGTTCGGCTTTGTTAAGGGCAGATCATGCCTCCTAAACCTGGTGGACTACTTTGAGACAGTTACCAAGGCTATAGATGAGGGAAAGGTGGTATACACAGCCTACCTAGACCTCGCAAAGGCCTTTGACACCATTCCCCATTCTGGTATTATAGACAAGCTCTCCAGCCTGAACATAAACCCCTATGTCACAAGATGGGTTGCCAATTGGCTCATGGACAGAACCCACATGCTGAGAGTTGCGGGAGCTAGGTCTGACTCTAAACCAGTTACAAGTGGCATTCCCCAGGGCACAGTCCTAGGACACCTCCTGTTTGGCATATACTTCTCAGAGGTACAGACAAGCACAGGAGGACGATGGTTGAACAAGTTTACAGACAACTGCAAACTAGGGGCTATAATTGACTCGCTGGTTGACACAGACATCCTCCAAAAGGGTCTCACTGAGATGGATACCTGGTGTCAAAATCATGGCCTCAAGCTAAATGCCTAAAAGTGCATAGTTATTCCCTTTGGAAATAGAAAAGTACCCACAAACTACCACATAGGTGGTAGTCCCCTAAATATAGAAAACATAATAAGGGATCTGGGGACCCAAGTAGATAGTAATCTCTCCTTTGATAATCACATTGCCAAAGTGGTAAGAAAATCCTTATATGTGGCCTACCTAATCACAAAAGGGTTTGCATCCAGATCAAAAGAGGTCATTGTGCCCCTCTACTCATCACTCATCAGACGGATCATAGAGTACAATGCCCCATTTGGGATGCACCTTACAAGACACATGCAATAGCTGGAAAGACCACAGAAGTACCTCACCAAGAGGATCACTGACCTCAAACAGATGCCCTATGCAACACAACTGAAGAAACTCCAGTTGTACTCGGTTGCATACCGCCTGCTCAGAGGTGATCTCTGCCTGACATATAAAGCCATGCCCAACCCAGAATTGATGGACATGCTCCACCTAAAGAAAACCTTATCCCCTTGAGCCACACGCTCTAGGGATCTAAACCTCACCACAACAATAAATAGGAAGTGCTTTAGGGATAGATTCCTGTCCCAGAGACTTCCCATGCTTTAGAACAAGATTCCAATCTACATTAGGCAGAGCTCCTCACTAGCACTCTTCAAGAGAAACCTTGACGAGTGGATGGGAAACAGCAAGTTTACCCCGGGGATCACTTCAGTGGCTCTGCTGGACAGAGGCACAGGGAACTAATCTATGGGGGTGGCGAAAGCCAGCACATTCTGGCTAGGCTTATAAATGCCTTCGGGCAGATAACCTAGTACCTACCTATGAACCTATGAACCTATGCTGAATGAGAAACATACAATATGTGGGTTGCATAAGTGTGCACACTCTTAACACAATGGTTTGTTGCAGCACCTGTTAAGTGAACTACAGCAGTCACGATTCCTGGAAGGGATATACTAGCATGGCCCATCTTCACTTGTCATTATTTTGTCATTCCACTCTGAAAATGTCCTCCAACTCTGCAGGATTGCAAGGTTAGCTCACGTGAACAGCCCTTTGAGGTCACACAGTGCCTTCACTATTGCTGTGGAGTCAGGGTTATGTCTGGCAGAATTCATGACCTTGACTTTGTTCAGATACAGACATTCTTAGCAACCTTTGGATGTATGCTTCAGTTCACTGTTGTGTTTCAGGATGACACCCCTCCCCATTGTTAGCCTTATTACAGATGCTTGACAAGTATGTGCCACAAATGAGTGTCATTCTGCAGTGTTCCAAATTCAGAATGTCATGTCTACCAGTCTAGTTCCTGCTAATGAACAGCAAACCTAAAAGTGTACACTGTCACCAGCAATGTAAAAATGTGGATGGTGGGCCTGAGGCAGAATGAGGTGTTGCTTGTGCACCACATGTATCTTTATTAATACTGTCTGTAGGTTGCAGCCTTGGTCTCAGTACACCATTACACATTGTAACACATGCCTTTGGGAGACTTGATGTTATGCATATGCTACCTGTAGAGACCCCTGGATGATGTTTCCTGTGAAGCAACTCTTCCATCTGATTACCCTAACCCATAGGCCTCACATATGCAGATTCCAGGTGATTGTCGACACAGGTACTGCACAGGCAGTACCTGCTAGACATTCCTGCAAGTCCCTCAGTGTTGCTGCATGTTTCTGGGCAACCTCCATGACCAGTTTGCAACATGTGTTGTTATCTGTCTTGGATGGGCATCTGTTTATTTTCTACATTAATGTTGTCCCATACTTCATACACACATACATGACTGTCTGCACTGTTTGCCATGGTATATGCAATGGTGAGATAAGGCTACTTTTCCCACTCCTGAGTGCTCCCTTTTGGATATGGGATCCATTCCATGGTTTGTAAGATGCTTGTAAGCCACGGCTGCCTCTGTTGCAGGTGAGTGGGCAAATGTCATGGACATACTTCTTGGACAGCAGACCATTACTTGGTGTGACATTGAGGCCTTGTACTTGATGGAAGGTGTGTACTCAAGAAGAGTGAATGTTGTCAGTACCTCAAAAGCTGCTTACACAATATGTTATTTGGAGTGTGTGCACACATATGCTCCAGTGTTTGTTAAGGTATGTATTCCCCATATTTGTTGTCCTAACATAGGATTCCATATTACACATTCATTGCTCATGTTAGGATCACCTTACAGGTTGCAGAATGTGTGGAATGTGGTATTGTGATTTGCCGTTGCTTAGATCAGGAGCAGTTGCCATTGTAATAGTGGTGTATACACTGCTGTAGCCACTGTATAAGGGTAATGTTTCAGACATGTCCATACTGTAGGCCATTTGTCCCACCATTATGTTCATCTCTGTCCACACATCTTGGACTGCCAGGTTGTTAGGTATACTACAGGACTCTTACATACCCTTCAGATATGCCGCCATGGTGACCACTGTGATGCAGTGCAGTTGACAGCAACAATAAATGAACATGTACAGCATGCATTATGGGTAGGTGTGTTAAATGAGTGCATGGCAAATAGCATGGCCAGAACATCGCTGGTGTATTGGCAAACCTGAACAAAACAGCTCCATACTCACCAGCTACAGGAAGCTGCCCCAGTTGTATACCAGAGGGACCTACATAGTTGTGTGAGAGACATAATGTCATTAGCCACACATGTGGCATTGATACAGGGTGGGAGCAGCATTTCAGTACATGAACAGTACAAACCCACAATACTAGAGATCATGCACATATGTTCATTACTACACTGCAGCAACAGACTATGTTATCTGACATATGCATGTGGATACTTTACAGATAAAGATGGATAAGCAACAATAGTCTACTAATGTGCCCTGGGGCCTTACCTGCATGCAAGTCATCCATTGTGTGGGTGGCACCCACCTCCACAGTGCTATCTTCAGGTTCCTGGCTTGGCTGGTGGGAGGGTGCCCCAAAGCTAGTGTGGAGCTCCTCACCAAGTGTCAGTGGGGGCTGGATGTCATGACCCCCACCTATGGCTAGTTGATCCCTCCTAACTGCAGCAACAAGCTGACTGGCATGGCAGATCAGATCAGCGCACCAATGCTGCACCTGCTCAAAACTGCGGTTATGCAGGCCAGCATCATTTACCCAATGGAATAGCTCATTCCACAGGGTGGTCCTCTCCAGCAGATCATGGGCCCTGTGGCCAAATAGTGTGCCATGATGTAGTATGATGAAGGTTATAATGACATCATTTTCCTGGGGTGTATATACAGGGAGCCATTCCTGGGGCATTGTACCTGGAAGACATAAACAGGAAAAAATGTCAGGGGACCTCATACTGCAAGGATATAAAAGTTGTTACTTGACAGCTCTCTCTCCCCAACACCATATCTGCAACAACAATCAAAACACAAATCAATGGGTATGTTTACACCAAACCTACTGACATATGTCCTATTGTTCAATAAATATTGAAATCTGTTTCTATTCATTTTCCATGTTGAAACACTATCATTGGTGGCCTGTTGCTATCAATGTAACATGCATGCCATTGTAATGGCCACTGTGGTTCCATATATGCATGTGTTCTGTTTGCTATGCAACTGTTCAAAATCTGGTGTTTTGGATTA
This sequence comes from Protopterus annectens, assembly GCF_019279795.1. Classification (NCBI taxonomy): domain Eukaryota; kingdom Metazoa; phylum Chordata; order Ceratodontiformes; family Protopteridae; genus Protopterus; species Protopterus annectens. Next base: position 987,057,515 of record NC_056731.1, read on the forward strand.
ATATGAATATCTATGCATGCTGTTGTAACTAATCCTAGATTGTGTTGACTATTACTAACCCACATATGTTCTAAAACTGCAAAATGGTAGCGTGTTTGGGAAGGCCATTCCCAGTGGACCCACCTCTCCCACCACATCTGGCTGTAGCACCGGTCCTCAAGCACATCTGGAACCCACACAAGGACCTCCTCATTGGCTGGTCCTGCACCACCTTCGGGTGGAACTGCCTCAGAGGATGGGACTGCTTTCCCCACCCTGGGAGTGGGAGCAGACAGGATCCTGTCACCTGAAGTCAAGTCCAGGGTTTGGTAGGTATGGAGCTCCGCAGAGAATTGGGAGATCTGCTACGCCAGCTTGAGCACCACATGGCACAATTAGATGGTCAGCCTGTCCCTCCTGCTCAGCCCCCAGCACAGCCTCATTCGGGGCTGTGAAGGTGCAGTCGTGAATGCCCATGAGTGGGGATCTCAGTCCCACTGTTTCCATTTGGGGGCTAATGGGCTTCCGATTTCCAAACACCCCTCCCCGTCCAAAGTGTTTACCCCCCACATGTGTCATATACTACCGCTATATGCTGTCTTGTCTGTCTTGTCTGTCTTCCGACCAAACCTACCTCCCAAAATGTACCTACTATCCCTCCCTAACATCCCACTCTCCCCTTAAAAAAGGGCAATCTGTGACCAAAAAGAATTTCACACCATACATAACTGTCCATTTCACACCCGCTTACAACTGCTTAAAAGTTGCTTAATCACTCTTTATCCAACAGCTGTTGTTCTGCCCAGCAATAAAATAATCAGCCGTTGCAAGTCTCAAACCCAGGACCCTGCACACCACAGCCACAGCAATCAACCACTACGCCATCTGAGCTGTATGTATGTGAGATGTTTTCTCAAACATATCATGCAGCACAGTCATTCAACAGTAGGGAAATGTATTTATATAACTATATCTATCTATCTATCTATCTATATATACATATATATATATATATATATATATATATATATATATATATATATATATATATATAAATAGTGCATTCAGACATTGGATCCACACTCTGAACATCCTTACTACACAGCTGAACTGTTCTGCCTTGCTACAAAATAGAGCATCATATGTGGACAAAGCCTCACATTGGGGGGGGGGGCGGATATATAGGGACAGATCGTAGATATGCCTATTACAAACCTAGGAAGTTTGTGCATGATACATTATACATTACCATGACTGTTCTGAAGGTGGTGGGGTCTGAAACTCATGTGTCTGTCATGACTTCATTAGTTCCACATTCAGCTATTTGCCAGACTAATATACATGTTTGGAGGAACAGAAAAAATACTATGATGGCTTAAATCTTGACATTCTGTGCAGATCTGCATAGTTGACAGCTATGGCCCACTGCCCACAGAGCTAGATGCTGTGTCCATAGCAGTTGTTCAGCAGGCCATCATTACAGCAAGTTTTGATGGCACATATAAATCTTTCAAAATCATCTATCCCATTATTACAGACCAAATACTACATTCAATTACATGCTGACATGTTTCACATACCTGTCTTATTATTATGCTCTCTTCTGTGTTCCAATTGATGTCTTCCTCTTCTGTGTTCCAATTGATGTCTTCCTTGTTTTTTTTAAGTATTATTTTTGTTTTTCCCTTTTTTTTATTTATCTCTCTCTCTCTCTCCACTACAGGGATCAAGCTGGTTTGAATACATTGCAGCATGGCTTTTGTAGGTGATGTTCCTGATCAGGTGATGGCCTCTGCACCAATTGGTGGCCCCCACTTGCTAATTGCATGCAGGCAGCTGTGTTGTTCTTCCAGTAGCCAATGTCATAGCAACCCACTACTATGAATGACTATATCATGTGGGCATTGTCCCTTTACCTTTCCTGTATGGAAGACATCCTTCCTGTGTGTGGGCAGCAGTGTTACAGGCAGCAGGTAGCAATAACTCTTACAACAGGACTTGTGGACACAGGCCAACTACATGTTTGTATAAGGTTCCAGACCTAGGGACAGTGTGTGAGTATTGCTGTTATTTGCGTTGAATACTGCTAGTTTTACAGGGTTTGTGTGTACATGCTAGTTTTGCATGGAATGCAGTCTATCTGCATAGCTCTCATTTGTGGGCCTATCCGCATGATGGCCAGAGGATTAGCTGTTATGTTTTGTCTGTTCTCCCACAGGTCTTGTCCCTGACATATCAGTGGCATTCTCTCCATTGATTGCTATCAGTAGATGGCAACATCCATTTGTGCTTCTGACGTCATATTCCTGTGTAAGGGTATTTTGCAACTTATCTTGTAACACCAGCAATTTTCACAGTGTATAACAGCAATATTTCAAATATGGCCCTGTGTTTCCATCTCTGTCCTCCACCTATATACCAAGCTTTGTCCAGATGCCATGCAGTAATTTGTTGATAGGTAATGGTCTAACATTATTTGGTGCTGACATTCCTGTTATCATTCCAGTGATGTTGTGGACTCCCACATAAATTGTAGGATAGGGTCTATATATATGAGGGCTACAGCTGGACAAAACATGCATGGCCCTGTGCGGTCTGGAGGTCAGTGTATGGAGAACACTGTTATATGCCCCTGACAGACATTTTATGGGGGAGGGGTATTAAATGTTTTTAACCTAGGCTGTTACAACATGTGAGGGATATCAGTAATAAGAAACATTAAGGTATATGGGTGTATATTTTCATACGGTTCACCATGGGAACAGTGGTGGGCTAGAGCTTATTGTCTTACACACTTCTGCTTGTCAGTATGATAGTGACAGTTTTAAGTTAAGCATTGTTACGTAACAGACCAGTGGCAGCTGGTGACTTCAGGGGGGCTGCAGGAGACAGCTGAATGGGTGGGGCTAATATGAAGGGGTGTGTCCAGCTAGAAAGGGGTGGAGCTATGCTCAAAAACAAACAACTGGAACTTTAATTAAATACACTTTCCTGGGTGCCAAACTGTCATTATGAGAGTCCAATCAAGACAAAATGAAGTGCAGATGAAAAAAAAAATATTTCAATGAATTGGCTACATGACAGCTTCCTTAATATCTAGATGGAAACAAAAAGGTTGTGAGGCATGAAAAAATAAATTACTTTTTAAATACATTACTGGAATACTAGTCAAAATCAAGTATAAAAAAACAAGCTTCTCCTTGCACTGCAGTTCTAATTATAACTTATATTCAGCTTTATAAAAGTACCAAGTAACATGCTGAAAGTAGAAATCTCTGTGATACCCCCACTTGTAAAAATGTTTCTTATCCAAAAACGACCTGTTACCTGACAACTATCTACTTGTTTCATGGGGAAAACATGATCAAAGTAAAAAATGAACAGCAAACAAGAAACAAGCTCAAGATAAATTGCTTAAAGGATTACTGCACAGGTTATAGACCACACATGATAGATTGGCATTTTGTTTAGTTTACGGGTAAAGCCTGTAAAGATGACTACAAATCTCAAACAAATGTAATGCGCTTCTGAAAATGCTGTAATCCTGTCCTTTATTACAAATACTGTCATATGCATTTCAATACCTAAGGCTTGTACATTATCTAGTTATGTAAATACATTCTCTGCATGGCAACAACAAAAAAACTTTCAGTGTTGGTAATTATTTAACAGTATGCTTATTAAAGGTTACTTGCATCTTAGAATCTCAGACAAGTTTACCCAATGGTCATTAAAGCATTGCTACTTAAACACAAAGCAACAGGGCACTGCAACAGCATGCATTTTCTGAATAATAAGAAGCATAAATCAACAGTATAAAAATATGACAGAAAACCAGAACATTCTGCAAAATCAAAGACAGACGAAAAGCCACTCTCGTACTTGTGTCTACCTTGGATGGGGGAATACTCTGCTCACTTACACTGCATAACTGCTCCTTGCCTTGCTTGGACACATTCAGAGTCACTACATGGGGGAGTGGGGTGCAATAAGTATGTCACAATTTGAAATGTCTCTGGCTGATGGTAATGGCTCTGACACTCATACCTCTCACCCTCAGAGCATGAAGTCTGGACAAAGCCATACATGGAAGTGGGACACAGGCCCAAAAATAAGGACAAATTTTAAATATTGCTCTTATAAACTTAGAAAGATGATAGAATAGTAGTAGGTCTTCCATTAGTATGAATTTTCTGAAGGGTATGAAATCTGAAACTCAAATGTCTGCCATTATTTTCTAACTTCAATCTTTAATGATTTGCCACTAATTTGGCAGAAAACCACAATTTTATGACAAACAGACCAAACATGTGATGCAAAAATATAAAATTGCCACACAATACAACTGGGAACCTGTCAAAGAAGGGACACCTTATTAATATTAGTACTGTTAACTTGAGCAGCTGACAAAATAAGAGCATATACATGCATTTCTGAAATAAAAGTAATCTATAACTCTGATCATTACAGTTATTTATAATTGTAAACTCTCCACATTTTCTTCCAAAATTGCCATTTTGCGGAGGGGTTATTAGGAGGAGAGAAACATTTTGAGCCAAAATTGGGGACGGTTGAGAAGTTTGGATATTCCTAATTCTATAAAGAGATTTATTTGCATGTACCTCTCAACCTCTTAATGCAGGAAATCTGGACAAGACCAAATAAATATATTGGGGGAACATACAAACAGTACTAAAAATTGCTCTTGTATAAACTTAAGACAGTTGATAGAATAACAGGTCTTGCTTTTGCATGCATTTTTCTGAAGGTTATAGTGTCTGAAACGCAATGTCTGTCATTATTTAGTGACTTCATTCCTAAATGATTTGCCAGAAAACTGCAAATTTTATGAGAAACAAACCAAAAATAAGAAGCAAAAATCTATTAATTCTGCAAAAATCTGGACAGTTGAGAGGTATAGTTCAGCCATGGCTGTCTGAGTTTGCTGCCCTTCCCCCCCTCACAAAATCATGGTTGAATGGAACCCCCCCCCCCTGCAGCCATTCCAATGTCCCATTCCTTGGTTATTTCACCCCATTTACCATAAACACTGTAATGTGCATGCTGCTTTACTTCTGAGATGATTTGGATTTCATTTGAAAGTTTTATTTTGCATTTTACAGCACAGACCCTAATAGATATCCGCTAAACAAAGCAATGCAGTCTCACAATAAAAATAGACTTAGCATTAAAACTTCTCTGCCATTGAAACTCGCATTAATTTAAACAGCATTGAAACCCACATTCATAGAAAATACATTTTGCCAGTGGCAGATTAAGATTAACTTTGGGCTGTTTTCAAATCAAAGGCCCTTTGAACATGAAACATACACATGCTCTTTGATACACCTTCCTGATTGTATTCAATTATATTCCTTGTACAATACAGTACAGCTGTAAGAGGTCATTTTAAATTTATTGTTTTGAATATTTTTCCAGTAAACAATGAATCAAAATGCATGCACCAGTAATGACAAAACTGTCCAATTCAGAACATTTCCATCATAAAAGTCTACCCAAACTTCTACAGTCCATCAGTATCAATAAATATGCACAATCTCTGAAGAAGTAAAAGTCATCTAAATAATTCCACATTAAAGAAATATGTAACTAATGAAGAGGTTGCTGCTAGCAAACAACTTCATATGTCATTGTTTCATCTACAAATAAAGTGGTTGCTGCTCTTGAGGAATAAATTGCCCATGTTGCATGAAAAAAATATAAGCTAGTAATATTGCAGTAGGGAATAGATGGCAAACTGATAGGCTCGTAGTTACTAGGTATCTTTGCCAAAAAGGTCTGCAGTATCCACTCAATTATAACACCGTACAGTATCAGCAATGCATCTACCTACTGTGGGAGTAGAACCCACAGCCTTCTGCATCAAAAGCAAGTACACTACCTGTTGTGCTATTACCAATGCAAGTAAACTCACCATAAGCAGTACTAAACTTTTGTTCCCCTGCAGCTCTCAGCTCCTTGTAAAATCTACTTGACACTCCTCTGTATCTCTGAACTTTGCAGCAGAAGAAATCTGGAAAAAGCCAAAATGTATTGGGGGGGGGCAAAAGCCCAATAACCAGGGACACATTTTAAACATTGCTTGTATAATGTTGGAAAGTTGCTACAATAAAATGCTGTGTTAATACATTTCACTACCAAGTCTTGAACCCAGGGGAACCCTATGCAAAACAGTCAGAGCAACATGCCACTATGCCAAATCAGCTGTTTTGTGAAAGAGATGAAGACTGAAACTTAAATGGCTACCATTTAGTGAATTCAGTTCTCACCATAGCTGTCAACCTCTCAGCACAAAACAACTGAAAAAAGCCAATAATGAGGGAATACAGCCCCCAAATGGGTCTATATCACTTCCACGAAAATCCATTTCAGGGAAAACCAAAACAGCTCCAAAACAGATCCGTTTGCAGGACATCCAACACAAAACCCACGAGCCAATACAATGTCCATTTGAGTGGAATAACACACCATAAGCTCCAAAAAGACCGGCAACACAAAAACTAAACAAAATGTTTTAGCTTATTTGTTAAGCGCTTTCTTCCCCTTCAAAATGGGAACTTCATCAGAACAAACTTCCTCCCCAGATCGTCCGTTGAAATACAAATCATTCAATTAAGTGCAGTAAGATATTAATTAAACAATCAGTTTCTTAAAAAAACAGTGTGTTTAAATACTTAAAAACCTTTCAGGTTTAAATTCTTAGTGCTCTTTTCTTTAACACAGGCAACAAAGATAAAAAATCATTTAATCCTGGTTTACTCAATGCATTTAACTTAATAATCCAGTAAAATTCCCTCAAATCAATATTTAATTCCCACCAGCCACCTCTAGGATTTGGTCTAATAACCTCTAAAATGCCAAAATTGAATTTAAAAAAACCTTGACATTCAGTTGAATGTTTAAATAAGGAATTGTTCACATTTCCCTTTGATATGGCGTAAGTATGTTCATATATCCTGTGCCTAAATTTCCTCTCTGTTTTACCCACATAATAAAATGAACAGATTTGACAAACAGCAATGTATACAATGCCTTTAGTGTCATGGTTACCTTTCTGCAGAAAAAAATCCTTGTCCTGTTCTGCTATGTGTACTGTGTCATAATTCAAAATGTACTGGCATTGGTTACAGTGACCGCACCTAGTAGTTCCTTTCAAACACAGGTTCTTGGGTAAAATGTAATGCTCCGTTAAGTATTTAATGTTTTTTCCAACTTTGTAAATACAATTTGGTACATTTCCTAAGGTGTTGAAAATCTCTGTATTCCCTTTAAAAATAACCCAATTCCTTTTAATAATTTCTTTCAACTGTTTTTCTCCGTTGCCATAGGTAATGGTCATACTAGTTTTAAAATCTTTTTCAATATTATATTGAGTTTTGTGTGGATGAATAATTTCTCCACTAGCCAATAAAGGTTTATACTTTACACCTCATCCTCCAGTAACTTGTTCAGATATATTCTGTAACAAGTCATTGGGATAACCTCTTGCTCTAAACATTTCAGAAATAATAAAAACTTCCTGTAAAAATGTTTCCTTTGTTGAGCACATCCTCCCTGCCCTAACCAACTGTCATTTAAAAATGTTCTTTTTTGTATGAAAGGGGTGACAACTTTGAAAATCTAAATAACTGTTTGAGAAAGTTTCCTTCCTGTATATTCTGGATTCAAACTTATTTACTTTGTCTTTAATAATCATAACATTCAAATAATGTATCCCTTCTTCAGAAGTACTAACAGTAAACTTAAAAAATGTACACATTTGGTTAATATATTGGTAAAAACTCTTTTTTGAATCGTTCCACAAAATAAAAATATCGTCTAGGAAATGGTAATAAGCAAGCCATTTCCGTGAATATTGAAAGATTCTGTAAAAAATGTGGATTATTTACTGAAAGATTCATGGGATTTTTTTGTCGAAGTTTAATGAAAGATGCTACCAAGGTTAAATAATTTTTACTACAATTGATGTAGTGGACTTATTCACTTCGATACCACACAAAGCGGGTTTGGAATTGTTCTATGAAGCTATAAGGGAACTTACAACACTTTCAGACACTATTATTAACTTTATTATGGCTTCAATGGAATATATTCTTTTAAACAACTATTTTATTTTTGAAGGTGAGTTCTTCAAGCAAAAACAGGGAGTGGCAATGGGGGCCGCTTGTACCCCCATTTATGCTAACCTTGATTTTTATTCATGGGAGAAGAAACATATATTTTCGAGTCCCTATTCACGGAAATGGCTTGCTTATTACTGTTTCCTAGAAGATATTTTTATTTTGTGGAACGATTCAAAAAACAGTTTCCATATTTTTTACCAATATATTAACCAAATTTGTACATTTTTTAAGTTTACTGTTAGTACTTCTGAAGAAGGGATAAATTATTTGGATGTTATGATTATTAAAGACAAAGTAAACGACAAGTTTGAATCCAGAATATACAGGAAGGAAACTTTCTCAAACAGTTATTTAGATTTTTGAAGTTGTCACCCCTTTCATACAAAAAATAACATTTTTAAAGGACAGTTGGTTAGGGCAGGGAGGATGTGCTCAACAAAGGAAACATTTTTACAGGAAGTTTTTATTATTTCCGAAATGTTTAGAGCAAGAGGTTATCCCAATAACATGTTACAGAATATATCTGAACAAGTTACTGGAGGATGGGGTAAAGTATAAACCTTTATTGGCTAGTGGAGAAATTATTCATTCACACAAAACTCAATATAATATTCAAAAAGATTTTAAAACTAGTATGACCATTACCTATGGCAACGGAGAAAAACAGTTGAAAGAAATTATTAAAAGGAATTGGGTTATTTTTAAAGTTAATACAGAGATTTTCAACACCTTAGGAAATGTACCAAATTGTATTTACAAAGTTGGAAAAAACATTAAATACTTAACGGAGCATTACATTTTACCCAAGAACCTGTGTTTGAAAGGAACTACTAGGTGCGGTCACTGTAACCAATGCCAGTACGTTTTGAATTATGACACAGTACACATAGCAGAACAGGACAAGGATATTTTTCTGCAGAAAGGCAACGGTGACACTAAAGGCATTGTATACATTGCTGTTTGTCAAATCTGTTCATTTTATTATGTGGGTAAAACAGAGAGGAAATTTAGGCACAGAATATATGAACATACTTACGCCATATCAAAGGGAAATGTGAACAATTCCTTATTTAAACATTCAACTGAATGTCAAGGTTTTTTTAAATTCAATTTTGACATTTTAGAGGTTATTAGACCAAATCCTAGAGGTGGCTGGTGGGAATTAAATATAGATTTGAGGGAATTTTACTGGATTATTAAGTTAAACGCATTGAGTAAACCAGGATTAAATGATTTTTTATCTTTGTTGCCTGTGTTAAAGAAAAGAGCACTAAGAATTTAAACCTGAAAGGTTTTTAAGTATTTAAACGTACTGTTTTTTTTTTAAGAAACTGATTGTTTAATTAATATCTTACTGCACTTAAATGAATGATTTGTATTTCAACGGATGATCTGGGGAGGAAGTTTGTTCTGATGAAGTTCCCATTTTGAAGGGAAGAAAGCGCTTAACAAATAAACTAAAACATTTTGTTTAGTTTTTGTGTTGCCGGTCTTTTTCGAGCTTATGGCGTGTTATTCCACTCAACTAGACATTGCATTGGTTCGTGAATACCAAAACAGCGACATGTATTAATCGAACTGTGAATAGACCGATTGCACTAAATCACAAAATTTAAAACATCGAACGGTCATAGTCGGCCAACCCCACTACCCGCTACATACTACCTACCCAAACAAAATAAATAAACCACATACATACACTAACCAAACCCTACTCCTAACCCTAAAGTAAAGCACCACAACCCAACTTCTAACCCTACACTAAACCCCATATACACAACTGTCAATGTACTATCCTTAACTCCTCCCTAACCCTAAGCTCCGTAACTACTGCACACTTCCCCTACAGAGATATACCCTAACAAAATAAATAATACACATAAATACATTTAACAAAACCCTACTTCTAACACTACACTAAACCCCACATACACAACTATCTATGCACTATCCTTAACCCCTCCGTAACCCTAAGGTACGTAACTACCACACACTTCCCCTATGGAGACATACCCTAACAAAATAAATAACACACATAAATACATTTAACAAAGCCTTACTTCTAAAACTACACTAAATCTTCCATACATTACCTATCTATACACTTACCTTAACCTGCACCCTACCCTAAGGTCCATACCTATCGCACACTTACCTTACAGAGCTATACCACAGAGGGGCCAACCAAAACACTTCGACATTTCGGATTTCGCTATTTTGAACATTTGGCATTTACATAGTTCATGCAATATGTGTCGATTATTTCGTATTTGCGGAAACAGCGTTTCAATCATCTGAGAGGAGCCCCCCCCAAACATATTCAGTGAATTCAGTTCTCACCATACCTCTCAACATCTTAGCAAAAAACATATGGACAAAGCCAGTAATGGGGGAATACCATCCCAAAAATAAGGACACATTTCAAATATCCATGTTATAAACTTAGAAAATTGCTAGAATACAAGGTCATGTACTTTCTGAAGAATATGAAGTCTGAAATTCAAATGCCTGTTATTTTTATTTAACATTTATTAACCAGGAAAGTTCGACTTGGAACAAAAGCCAATTTTTAGCAGAGTAAGGAAAAACACTCCAGACACATCTTTGTAAAACAGGAAGATATGCAGACTCCACACAGAAAGCACCCCAGACAAGAATCAAACCAGAGAACCTGTAGCTGTCAGGCAACAATGCTACCTGTGCACCACGGCACTACTGACTTTGTCAGGAACAACAAAAATACAGAAATCACAGATTTTATGAGGAATAGAACAAATATGATGCAAAAAAACTGCAATTTTGTTTGCAAATGGTGGTGGTTAGGGAATTCAGCCCCTTACTACCTGCACCCAAGGTACAGGGTTCAAGCCTGAGTATTCTCTATCCACCACCATGTGTTCTCTCTAGCCACCAGTATACAGCAACTGGGGCATTGTACACACACAGGTTGGTGATGCAGTCTGGTATTCTTCCAGTCTGTGTGGTTGTCACTGCACAGACTTCTAGGCTGGCAGGGCAGAGTTCCCTTCCTTCCCTATCCAGACTGCCTAACACAACAGTCTGGAGTTCAGGAAATAAGCATGCATGTGTGGAGTTCCAGGACTCATGATTTTTTTTTTCTATTAACTTTCTACAGTTGGGTTGGACTCGCAATTTATTTTTCTTTTTTCTTTCTACAGGTTGGGGGGCTGCAGTCCTATAGCACAAGCCGCCCCTGTAATAGAATACATTTACATTGTGACAACTAATACTTTTCCCCCTAGGGGTTGAGTACAGAGTGTAATTGGAGGCTGTTGACCTACATCTGTAATTAAGTGTTGATTGAGTCTTATCTTCAAGTGTGTTTTTTACTGTTTTACTACTTGAAGGCTTTAGCCTAGACAGCAAAGTATGTTATGTTTTGCAGATTACTGTATCATATGTTTTGTTTGAGAGTTGCATTAATCAGTTATGTATTTCAAACACCTAAATGCTATAAAAATGGCATAAACAACTGAAATAGTACACACATAAAAATTTCTATGTATGCAAACTGTGTGTGGTGTCCTGTCCTTTGCATTGTGTGTGGGTATATGTTTCCTGAAATAATTCTCATTTGTAGGAAAGAATCAGACACTGGCCATTTGAAAAGGTGGCAACTGTAGGAATAATGGCTGTTTGATATGCTGTGCACCCTCTATATATACTCTTTTTATATATATCTATAAATATTTATATATTTATATGTATATGTATGCGTGTGTATAGCTTTACTAATATTATATTGAATTGTAGGCTGCCAAATCACATATGTTCGAAATGTCCTGTTTAGCGATGTATATAGTCGAAACATAAATAGTCGACTGCCGTAAGTGCGAATTGCATGAGATATTTGGCAAAACAGAATTCGACAATCCACAAGCAATAAAATTGTTAGTCACACATCTGCTGACATCAGTGTCAGCTTTTGAAATACTGGGAGTGCAACATACCATGGTTTCAGGGAGGAAAAAGCAAGACAGAGGCTAACACAGTAACTGTAATACTCATAGCTATGGAGTGCATGTCAGAGGTAAAGTAACATGGTTAAAGTTAAAAGTGGAAATTATATGTACAATAAATAGGTTAAATTTGCTGTACTAATGTTTACCAAGTACTATAAACGTTCCTAGCAAGTCACATTGCAGCTATTAGTAGCATTTTAATTGTATGTTGATCCATATCTGCACCGATTGCTTTTAATGTCAGTAATTGTCACTGGTAAGATGCCAAACTCGATGTCATAAAGTACAATTGGCAAATCTAGTTGCTATATGAGGTATAAATGTACACACGTACTA
>NC_056731.1:987074956-987087456 GCF_019279795.1 Protopterus annectens
GTCAGGACATACAATACCAGAGTAAACACTACCAGTCCAGTATTTAAATCTTTATTGCCAGGCAGTTACAGTTTTGTTATATGACAGACCTGTGGAGGGTTGTTTGCTAACACTACCTGACTGTTTCTACACATATTCCAAGATTCCAAGTTAATATTATGCACATACCTCTCAATTTCTTAATGCACACACTCTGGACAAAGTTTGACAAAAATGGGGGAACAAATAGGGACATATTTTGAATATTGCTCTCATAAACTTGGAGAGTTGCTAGAGTGACAGGATTTGTTTTAATATACATTTTCTGAAGGTTTTGTGGTCTGAAAATCAAATGTATGTCATTATTCCGTGACTATAATTCTGAGATCATCCCACTGATCTGCCAGGGGGGCAGAGAAACAAGCAGAAAATATGAGCCAATTATCTGGACATTCTGCAAAATTCTGTACAGTTGAGAGGTATGATTATGCATACAGCTTACTACCACTCCCAGGATTTGAACCATGGCTGTGTCTATAAAAAATGCAACATTTTAAGTTTCATCAGAGTGCGCTATTTGGATATTGTTGTCTATCGCTTTAGTGTTTTCTGTCTAAGTCTCTCCTGGTTGTACAATCTGATCTTGTACTTACAACAGTCTTACACAGACATTCCTAGACATTATTTTATGTATCACAGTGTGGGTAACTGTGGTTAACACAACATTACTATTCAGAGAATGCAACACTAAATGCCATACAATACCAGAGTAAACACAACCAATCCAGGATTTAGAACTTTATTGCCAGGCAGTTGCAGTTTTATTTAAATATGACCTATATGGGACTATTACTGTCATATTGTCTGGTTTATTCAGTACAACCCATACACAGTTTTTATACTGCCAGGTGACTTTCTACTACTTTATATGTATTTGGTATGACTACTACATGTAGTATTTTTACTCACCAGCCTCGTGATGCAGCCATTGCAACCTACTAGCATGGGCTTCCTTATTCACAGCCCGCTCAGCTGCAGTTATAAGGGAAATAGAGAAATATTTAGGCATACCTATCCATCACATACACAGGCTGGACATTAGTAAACAGTTATTGGTATGACTACTTATGTACTCCTGGGACATCACCCCTCTGCCTTGTTTCTTGGACCCACTTGTCCAAGAGCTCCCTCTTTCTCCGCTTCAAGTCAGCATAGTGGTGCTAAGCTACGGGCAAACCTGCTTAGCTAAGGTTGCAGTGCTTAAAAGGGCAGGTTCAGCACTGCTTACCAATAGTAAAATTCACTTGGGCTACTCATTGCTTAGCAGTCATATTTACGCAATGTTTACACCTTTAAGCAGAGCTGTGCAATGCCTAGCATTGCTTATTTTTTATTTTATAGACTATCTGCTGTATGGAATTGATTCATCAGTCATTACATATTATAAATTTGCTTACTGTATCTGACATCCCCGAATGTGCTTTCATTACATTTATTCATGTGTGATTATACTGTATGGGGCACTTGTGTTTACATGGGGGTTTCATAACTTTATTAAACTGACACCTCACATCTGAACCTACTACAGTACTCTGATTAACAAATACATGTTATTTAGTAGCTAATTATAAAAAAAAAAAATGTTTATGTACTGCTTTCCCATGAAAAATGCCAATTGGTTATAGTGGGGATTGAACCTGGAATGTTTATGTATAAAGTGTACACGCTAACCACTACACTATTACAATACTGTTAATGATGGATGTCTTTTGCTATTTAACTTCTTGTGCTGTTTAAGCTGGACTAAGCGTAGCTAAGCAAGGGGCACACATGCAGCTATGCTTAAACTTTATTGCATGTTTAAAAATATATATATTTGTTGTGTTATTTTATTCGTACCCTTCACATTATCCATGCTAATGCTGAACCTGTTATTCTATCAACTTTCTGCTTTGTGGGACGATTGTTCCTTTTGGCTTTGTCCACATTCCTTACTCTGACGGGTTGGGAGGTGTACGCTATGTGCTTATGCTACATGTGTTATTCTAACAACATTTGTCTTGGTATGGACGATTGTTCCTTATGGCTTTGACCAGATTTGTTATCCTGATGGCTTGGGGGTGTTACAAGCATTCTCACTAATTTTAAATTGCTGAAAGGCAATTCTGGAGTACAGGGGACATGTATATTGTGAGAGCTCTGCTCTCAGACACACACCCTGTTGTTGTACATGGAACTATGTCCATTTTGCAGCATGGCAGCATGCCTTCATACATATGCATGGCACACTGCTGTGCTGAACAGGAATGGTCCCTGCCATGCAGGAATAACATATCCCTGCACAGCTGCTTGCTGAATTCCAGGGTCTCTCTTTCTGCCTCTCTGCATTGGTGAGATCTCCAGTTCCAGCTCTTCCGACTATCTGTTTTAAAAAATTTGCAGGAATGACTACATAATATCCTCCAGTTAAGGGAGGTTTGATGAAGTCCCTGCCTACAGCAGACTTACATAACAGCTCCCCAGATGCAATACTTGCTGAGAGAGAGCATTATATATGATGTAACCCTTCATCATTATCCTTTGTCACTTTCATTTAAAACCTTCTGCTTGTGTACTATATAGGAGCCTTAACTGATGTATCTATTCAAATGGGGAAATCCTAAAACATCTTTCTCAATGTGGAAGATTAATTTACCTCACTTATCTCTTGCTGTCTTTCCTTCCCAAATAAATTACTTCATTAATTATTGCCCATAACTTCTTCTCTGTTTAATAAAAGTATGTTTGACTTGCATATAAAACTTAAGGGAATAAAAACATTCATCTCGGTCCCCTTCAATAAACACATATCACACTGAATGATGTTTAATGACCTTTATTAAACTTCCATAACATAGCTTTGATAACCAGCTTTTATTAATTACTACTGAACACTGTATAGCTGATTTTAATCACAGCATAAACATCCATGTAATGTTCATCAGGGCAGTGTGACCTCACTTATCCTGACCCAGTAAGCAGTGTCCATACTTCCACTCACTTACTTTACTCATGAAGCAGCATCCCACCACTCACTTCATATACCATTTACTGAATTACACCTCCAACCAAATAAGCAGTGCCTTTACCTCTGCTTGCTTATATCTACCACTTAAACATGCACCACCACAGGGGGAACAGAAGAGGACAGCCCTGTCCCTACTCTCTGCCGTACCCAGACTGATCAAATAAGCACAATCCCCACCAATTCACCAAAAAAGGGAGGGGAGGGGAGGGTGGGTAGCAAGTTCACACCAAAATGTAATCCCTTACCCAGCTACACTAGCCTAAACCCCTTAAGCCCCTCCCCTTTACCCCACTTCCTCTCAATCATCCCTCCTTCCCATTTAACCCTTTCATCCCCTCCTCTTATCTCCCACTAATATATTTATCTAACCCCCTTCTGAAAATGTTGTTAGACAAATTGGTTTGTTACCAAACCTCCTTTTTACAGCTAATGGCCCATATCTATAAATCAGGAGTTTCCACTTTCTCAGTTTTTGCATTATTATTTTAGTTTCTTCCCACAAATCATTAACTGCCATTACAGAATCCTTTAAAATCCATAGACCTAAATACCTTCATCTTTATCTGTCCCTATAAATATAGACATTGAAAGCCCAGTAAAAGGGTAGGTACATGTCCTAGAAATACATGAAACTGTCCCAAAATGTGCCATAGCACCGAAATGCCTTTTATGGATTTATGAAGTACAAAATAATATCACCTGCAGACTTTTCTTGATTACCATACTCATTTCTTGAATTTATGATTCCTTTATTTCCTTTGCCAGTGGCTCTAAATATATAGCATATGACAGTTCAAACACAGCTTGCTGGATAGGATCCCACCCACCTTAATTCTTGCATTAGCCCTTCATATATCGCCCTAATTACCATTATTATTTCATCAGAGAAAGTAAATCTTCCATTGTTCCAATTATAAATCCCAGATGACACTGTTAAATCCTTTGCCTGCATCAAGACTCATCAATAATAGTGATATGTTCTTACTTTGTGCTTCTCTCTGGATTATCATTGATTTATTAATGCTGTTAAGTGTTTGCCTTCTCTCTACAAAACTACACTGATTTACACCTAACAAATTACATAAAAACATTTTAATTGTCTTATTATAAACACAAAATCTGTATAATCATGGTGTGTAATTAAAATTACTCTGTATGAAGCTGTATCTAAAGTGCCTTTACTCTCGTTTGCTAATACAGCCATTGGAGCTCTCTCAAAGATGCTAGTGCCCCCCCCTTTTAAAATACTCTTAAAAACCTTCCAACTGTTTATCACTTTTCCCTCCTAATTTCCAAACTTCCACAAGATTGCTTTGCTAATCTCTCTATTTTGGATTTCTACCTGCAGAAGGCATAACAGTAAATGTTTTCCCATCTTTCATTTATTGATTATTTAAATATTTTCATTTTATCTCATCTCTTCTCATCATAACTATTAATTGTTTGCCTCATCTTCCTTTAACCTTAGCATAATTAAGTCTTCAATAAATATTTTCATTTGTGTTTTTTTGTGTGTGTGTTTTCCAAATTTGTCTGCTTTATACAAATTTTCACAAAATGTCTTAAATATCACTAACATCTGTATAGATTGCTGGCTATTTTTCTTGTCATAGTTTCCCTACATTACATGACAGCCCTTTCTCCTTAGTGATACTCAAGCTGTTGAACTAATGGAAGGTTCCTGATGTTCCTCTTACAGACCATGTTTGCTCTTTGGCTCTATCAACTTAACACTTCGAATTCAACTCTACCTTTCAATTGTAATCACAGCCCACTGTAAGTCTTTCTGTGATTTATGACTCTCTTTTCAAGCCAACTTCTTTGTGCCATTTCAAATCTGCACACATATTCTGGAGTAGATAGATCATGCAGAATTTTCTTGAATTTCTAATAGAGCCTTCATTTGAAAGTACAGTTTGTTTTTTGTTATTTATTTTTCCTGTAGAAGCTTTGTCGTAGCCATATATATTTATAAGTATAATATCTACACACACACACACACACACACACACACACACACACATGCCTGCTACAAATTCTCTAATTAAAGTGTTTGCACTCTCCTGAAATGGTCATTGTGGATTCTTTCTAATTTTATTCCAATGGTGCCTTTTGAGCTTCTTTCTAGTGCTCCACTTTGGTCAGTGTTTGTTTCATTTTAAACACTTATGACTTTAATTTCTTGAAAATAAGATGTCAGGCTCTGCTTCTTTCATTTGCAGGTGCATTTACTTTATCAGTATTAGCATAATTTATACTTCTAGATTTTTGTGATTTTTGCATGGTCTGTGGCAGTGAAGTTTTTCTAAACTAATGTGATAATATATTCAAACAATAGTTTTTGCTTTGCTAATCTCTCTATTTTGGATTTCTACCTGCAGAAGGCATAACAGTAAATGTTTTCCCATAAAATGCTCAGTGTAATATATTCATAGACTTGGCATTTCCTTGACTTTAATGAATTTTCAACTTTAGACAGTCTGTGATTGAAATCTTTTTGAGCATTATTTTGTTTTCCTGTAACAGCAAATCTAGTTTAGTGTAGCTAATTGTCCACATTTCTTAAATTCTGATTTTATCTAAGGAAGGCAATAGTCCTCTTGGATATAATGCTCATCATCACATGCCCTCTGTAATATATCTTTTCTTAAAGTCCTCTAGATCATAAGTTATTTGAGAGTATGCTGGAATTGAGAGTATGCTGGAATTAATTTAGATTCACATTATCCACAGTCTCACTTATTATTTTCCAGCTTAGAGATCAGTTTTGCATTTTTTTTTTTTTCTGATCGAGACCTTAGAATGACATTGTCTCCATTCATCCATAAGACATCTGCATTTGTTTGGTGTCTGGTTATATTTTTATTTGTGGAAGAGCAGTTTATAGATCGCCAGACTGTTTTGCTTTATAAGCTGCATTTCAATGTCTGGATAACCTGTTAAAGAGAGATTTCCAGTTTTTATATTTTTATAGCGCAGAGTCATAGTAATTATAATTCTGTTTGTTCTTTTTAGAGTTTTTATATATACACATTTATATATCTTGGACTTTCTGAGAAGAACTTACACCATAAATCAGCTGAGCATCTTTTAATTTAGATTCCATGACTTGACAATATTTATCATCTCAGACACTATGTACACATGCAGTTTTACTTAGGTTTATTTCTGCAGCTTTAAATTCTCTATCTGTTCTTCAGTAAAACAAGGCTGACTTATCTCTTAGTGCAGGTCTCTTCAGTTGTTTCAAAGTGTCATCAGAGTCATTGTAACGACATGTCACAAAACAAAGCCTTTTATGTAGCAGAGCTCTAGCATAAATCCCATCAAAAATGAATTTGTTTCAATGTCATGGGCATATACACCATGACAGCCCATAGTAAGTCTGAATGTTATATTAAGTTCCACCACTTGTAAACAATTACTACACAATGCACATCCCTATTTTTTTTTTATTTGGCATTCACTTATTAGGACCCCTTTATACATGTCTCTTGACAAAATACAAGTTCTACCACAAAGTGTAAATCAGGAGCAACACAATTCTTTTTTTTTTTTGTTTTGTTTCATTGGCAACATTCTCCAAGTTTCCAGCAGATAATGATTTTTATTTGCTTTTAAAACAAGACCATCTCACAAAGTAGACCCAGTGCCTGGTTCAGGCAAACATTATTTTTCTCCTGCTGTGGCATCATGTGCTCTAAATTACCTACAGCAGCTTAGTAAGATTCCGACTGTGCAAATTGTGAATTTACCAGCTTTGCACCCAACAGTTTTTTCTTAGCCTATCACTGCAAAAAAAAAAAAAAAAAAAAACACTCCACACCTTTTCTTGAGTTATTTGTCCCAAAAGACAGTACATTTGAATGCCAGAAAACTTCCTCAGTAGACTTTTCTTGTCAGTACACATTTTTTTTCTGCTATAAAATTTTCTTTTCTTCAATAGGCATGCAGTAGGCAGAAATGATGTATATTTGTGCAGCAGTACCCATTATCTGTTATCAGAATTACCATGTTACAAAACCACTAGCTTGTGAGCATACTCTACATTCACAAAGCATATTAGGCTTCTCTTAAAAGCACATTACCACAGTTTCTCTTGGGTTGTGGCAGGAGCAATGTTTTCCCAGTGTGATTTTTTTTTTTCATTAGGATTCATCAATTGCTCTGGTATTGGCAGAGCATATGCTACATAATTTAAGTGCTTCTTACAGACACTCTGTGTTTTGATACTGGATAGTATTGGTCTGTTTTCCAAAAAGTGTAATCCCTTTATGTATGGTTCATCATTTCTCGGAGGGAAAACAGTTCAGATAGAGTGAGAGGGAAAGTAACAATTACAAATTAACTGCTTTTCTTCCTAATAAAATCCAAACATTTCATTATTTTCCAGTGTTCAAAATAGAGCAAAACAGATGTCGAAGCAGGATTTAATGGGAATATTTACAGTGGGAAATGTAATTAGAAAATAAATTCATAACAAAGATCCTATCCACTCACCGACTTTTCAAATGCAGGTAATATTCAACAAAGCAGTACAGAATAACAATCCATTCAGCACGTTATTTAATATAGTACCTCTTAAACTTACTGAAGATAAAAGTTTAGCAAAGTATTTTTAGCATAACAGTCCATTCACCAAGATATTTTAAGACAGAAGTTCATGCAGTTATTGACAGCATTGTATGAAAACAGCAATCCATAAGCTATCTCCAGAGACGGTATTCAGGTCTCTCTCTCTCTCTCTCTCTTCTTTTTAGGAGTTTCAGATCTCCTTTCTCTGTCTTTCTCTCTCCCCCACTTTCTTTATTTCTTTTCAGGACCCAGCTTGCATCTCACCAGTAAGACATTCCTGTCTGTCTCTACCTCAGTGCATTCAGTTACTTCTGAGCTTGCAAAACATTTAAAAACAGTTGCCTGAATTGCTCCCTTTGTGAGTTCCAACCTGATTTACAGGAAGGAGGACGTATCTTCCCCCATTCAGTACAGGTTTCTGGAAAGGAAATTTAACATTGTCATCTGGAAAGTAATACAGTAGCACAAGAAATATCTTGTACTGTACGACCTGGGAGCTGGTTTTGTGATAAATAGCAAATTCAGAGGACAAAAAAAAAAAGACAAATCAAGAATGAAAATCTTACAATGCAAGTTATTTTAAGAGTCGTATTAATTATGCCTCTACAGATTTCTTTTATCCATCCATTAACATTTTATTTATTTATTTATTTTTGTGGGTATGTGTTACTGGTTTGCATAACTTTCAGTGAAATGCAGTAACAGTATTATTTGCTAATGTTGTTTTTGTAATAAGGTTTCCAATGATTGTTCCTGATTGTTTGAAAGTGCCACTTGCTGGTAATGTTCTACTCTACTTTGCAAGTGTTTTATAAGACATTCAAAGCTGTCCGTCAGCCTTTCAATATTACTTTAATAGGGCGGTGAATTCTTTTGTTAGGAGTTAGTTATACAGTTCTGTGTGCTTTGGAGTAAAATTGTTTAGTTTAGATACATAGCAATAGAGCCATTTTTTTTTTTTTGTTTTCAAGTTGGAATTGCGAGGTTCACACAATATGAGTAATAACATGCTAAGCAATTAAGCTACAGTGATGCTGGGCAAAGCTATGAAGACTAATAGAAATGAGCATGCATTTCACACACAGTGAAAGTGATTCCAGTGGTAATGCTTTTAACCTGAGTACTGCAGTAAGTAAAACAGAAGCATCCATAATTTGCCAGTGTCAGTAGTGCAACTGGTCGCATAATCACATTTTTTGCAGAAGACTGAAAGTTCTATTCCCAAACAGGGTAGAATAAGTACTGACACTGCATTGCAGCATTGGGGAGGGGGGTGTTGTACTTCCGAGTGTGCTGTCCTTTATATGAGATGTTAAACCTAGAGCACATTCTCTTTAGATGTTGGTAGCTCTGGTGGATCTAAAATATCACATGGCTCCTATTAAAAAGAGTAGGGGAAGTAAAACTCTCAACTGTCCAGGTTCTTGGCACATATTTCTGGTCTGTTCCTCATAAAATTTGTGATTTCCTGGCAAAACACTGAGATGATATGAGGAATGAAGTCACTAAAAAATCACAGACATTTGAGTTTCAGACTTCAAATCTTGCAGAAAATCAGTATTAAAGCCAACCCTGTTACTCTAGCAACTTTCTAAGTTTATAAGAGCAGTGTTTAAAATATGCCCCTATTTTTGGTCCTTTGCCCCCCCCCCCATTTTGTCTGGCTTTGTCCATATTTCTTGCACTAAGAGGTTGAGAGGTATGAGAAGAAGTTCCCCCATGACCTGGCCAAATTTCCCTTAGTTGTATAAATTACTTCTTGAATCTTTCCTGAAAAGGGGTTACTAGCCTAATTAGACTAAACCAGTCAACACAGGTTCAATAAATGTATGTGCTATAAGGAAACATCATCATGTTAAGTGAACATTGGATGCTTGGCAAGAAACCATGGTCCATTCAAAAGACTTGCTCTCTTATTTTCAATTTGATTAGGTTAAGACATTTCTCTTCACTAAGTAGTTAACATAAAATGAAAATATAGATCTAAAATAAGGCAACTATAATCCTCTAAGCTTAGTCCAGAAATCAACTCACATGCCTTAATATACAAATGTAGCACTTTTTGTAATGTAAAAATGCAGAGCTGTTCGTCTTCTTACTACATAAGATCCTTATTAACCCTCTATCAATTTACTGTGAAACTAAAAAATTATCTTGCCAAACTAAGTTGTATACAACTGTAAGAGAGCAATATTTTATGCTTCTTGATGAACAGTGATCCTGGTCTTTGTCTGAAAATTATACATGAAGATTAAGTCTGTACCCTGCTTATCAAACATAATAAATTCACACAAAGACACACCCCAGGATTCATGAAGCTCCATGCAAGAATACGACTATTCTTGCAGGGAGTGGTTTTTGTCCATTTAGAGTAGCAGTGCGCCTTGCATATGCATGAAGGTGCCCTGCTATTTAATCTAAACGGATGTGAACAGGAGCGAGCGCAGGGGACATGTGTCAGCAGTGCCTCCTCATGTAACATGCCCCCTTCACTCAGAAAGTGCCATACGGCACTTTGTGACACAGATGAGTGTCAAGTTATATAATATTAGAGCCTGGCTCTAATATTATATAGTAAACGAGTGTCCGCAGACACTGAAATGCAAGTAGCTAACATTTCTATGTCCATGACCTTGAAGGCAGCAGCCTTCAAGTGCACAACCCCAAATGTATGCACTCTTGCCCTACATGCATGGAAGCGGTAGGGCAAGAGGAAAGTAATAAAAATTAAAAAATGTATTTTTTTTTCATAAAATAAATCCAAAAATTAAGTGGTGCACAGCTTGTTTGCATGGCGCGCCCCTATTCTTAGCCTGGATGAAATCCTGAAAATGAGAGACAAGTGCTACTATGATAGACAGCATTATCAAGCTGCTGTAGTGTAGTGCTACTGCCATGGTATAACATGTAGAACATGCTCGATTTGAATCCCCCTCTGCCAAATTATTTAATAAACTTTTAAGGAATTTGAATGATAGATGTGAATCATATGGCTCACATATACCACAATAGAGATGAGAATATGTAAAATATAAATGTAAAAAATAATTTAAAAATGTAATGAAAAAAAAAATAGATTTAAGCAATGCTTTGCTAGTGTAAGCATTGCTTATCTGGTTTCAGCTCTGCTTACCTGGTGTACGCATTGCTATGCAGATTTGTGAGAAGCTAAGCATAGTTCAGCATATTAAAACCAGCCAATCAAGAAAAAGTGCAGGAAAACTCTCCTATTTAAACCTCACAGGTGGGAATACAGCCATAACCATTTGGGATTCCTCACAGCAGGACCAAAATGTCTGGCATTGGTGAAGATGTTCGCTTCCAAACACAATGTTGGGGCATCCAGGAGACCAAGGTCATGGTTGGGCACTAGTAAAAAAACATGAAGGCAGGTTGCTGCAGGGCCAGTACTAAGGCTTGCAGTAGAGAGCAGAGGCCTGGGACCAGCTTGCATGTGATCTCACCAGTGCCACTGGCATAACCCAGACTGTTGAGCAGGTACGTTACCATCATAACTACCTAAAGCAGAGGTGGGGTGCACTTTTAGACCAGTGGAGCCAAGAAGCCCGCGCGCAGAATGTCCCACCTGTCTGTAAGTATGCATTCTTATGTATCTCTAACTAAGTATGGAAAAGTTCAACTTGTGACTGTGCAGGTGTGATTAATGTGTGATGTCTCCCCACACAGCTGATGGGGAGTGGTCCCAGAATGTTGAGGCTCATGCCCAGTGACTGGCCCGGCTGCATTGGCAGTATGGTGAGTACAGAATACCCCCTACTATTAGCAGTAAGGAATAAAAATTGTAGAAATTGTAGTACCACCTGTATGTATATATATATAACTGTGCTTTAAAAGTCAGGAATAAATGCCTGTGTCAGGCTGCCAGTGTTACAATGGAGTATTCTCATATGCTGTGTAGTACAGATGTCAGTAGCAAACAAGGTACAATATGCAGGACAGGAATATTAGAATATGTATGAGTGTGTCTGAGTGAACTTGCCAAGAAAGTGCCATGTTAGGGCTACTGTAACAGTTAAAAATGAAAAGCATTCCCCTGTGCAGATCATGTAGGAATAGTAATTGTGGATTTCTGAGTTGTACACAGATATGTATGTCCAAACTAATAAAGGTGATCCCAAGCACTGTGTGTGTCATCTCACTTGTACCTGAAAAATAGAAATGTGTATATCCTGCAGAATGCATTAACGGAGGTGAACTCTAAGCACTGCTTGTCTGCATACTTTAGAATGGGCATGTTAAATAAATGAAAAAAAGCAGCAGTACATATTGCCATCAAAATGTGTTTTACTTGTTTGTCTGCCAGCAGTGTCTTGTGTTAACCTTTCAATTTCAGCTGTATGTAGCTGTGAATGTACTGAAAAATGTATAAGGCTAACAGGTGCAGACTTAAAACCTACATTGTGTACTCAGGAATCCAAATAGCAGTATGTAGTTGTAAAACAGTCAACTGTGCAATCCAGCTAATGTGCACATGTTTCACAAACAGTGACACCAATGTCTGTTGTGTATGCATAATGTGTACTGAAAATGGGAAACAAATAATGCAACATGTCATAATAAAAGTACTGTGCACAAAAATATGTACTAGATAGAAATGTCA
This sequence comes from Protopterus annectens, assembly GCF_019279795.1. NCBI lineage: Eukaryota > Metazoa > Chordata > Ceratodontiformes > Protopteridae > Protopterus > Protopterus annectens. The sequence goes on from NC_056731.1 coordinate 987,087,199, forward strand.
CAAGCAGCACACAACAACATCCCAGTAGCTCAGTCTGATAAAGACTAGGCTAGTAGTTTAATTTTGCACACTCAACATGGTTCAAATCCAGGGAACACCACTAACATCTCACAGTCTGGTTCTACAGTTGTAAACTGCAATCTTAACAGAATAAGTAATGCACTGCAACACATAACATTTTCCATTCAGGGCATACAGGCAAAGAAATCTGAATAGACATACTAGTATGATGTGTATAACTATGAAAGGTGTACAACT
>NC_056731.1:987092456-987122456 GCF_019279795.1 Protopterus annectens
CCCAAATAGAACCAAGATGCTCTCCTCCAACAAAAGGAAGCCAATCTGGTGGTATCCTGCCGTAACCAAACTATACAACAGAAGGAAGAAACTGTTGCAAAAAAGAGGAAAATCCCAGGATGCAAAACACTCCATTAACAGCCTCAGTAAGAAGCTGAGATCCCTCATAAAATCCTCAAAAGCTAGTTACGAAAATAAAATTGCCACAGATTCCAAAGACAACCACAAGGCATTCTATAGTTATGTCAAGAATCTAAATGGCAATCCTCAGATCTTCTCTGAGCTACAAAGGGAAGGTATTAAATATACTGATCCCAAGGATATTGCCAATATTCTGGCAGATCGATTTAGTGGCAACTTCACCCTCCTCTCTCCCCTAAAGGGCCCATCTCAATACCAAAAGATTGCCAAATTCCGGTAATCACGGCCAAACAGGTAGAAACTCTCCAAAGCTAAGAATATAGCATCCATGGGATCAGATGACATCCTGGGCTGTGTACTACATGAATTACAAAATGAACTGGCACCTCTCCTAAGTGTCATGTTTAATCATAGCCTCACCTCAGGCTTCGTACCCACTGAGTGACATACAGCTAAAGTTATCCCACTCCACGGGAACCACCGTCCCATCAGTCTGATGAGCCTGATCTGCAAGGGCATGGAATGCATTATTATGGAACTTATAAACAAAGACATTGGCAACCTTCAAACACTGGCCCCACCCAGTTTGGGTTCGTGAAGGGCCGATCTTGTATCCTGAACCTAACTGACTTCTTCGAATCAGTCTCCAGAGCTGTTGTCAAGGGAAAAGTAGTCCACGCAGCCTATCTGGACCTTGCCAAGGCCTTCAACACCTTCTCTCACTCTGGAGTCATAGATAAACTTACTCAGCTGGACATAAATCCCTACATCACTCGGGTTGCCAACTGGCTTACTGACAGAACCCAGACTGTAAAAGTAGCCGACTCCAAACCCAGCTCCAGACAAGTGACAAGTGGAGTACCTCAGGGTTCAGTCCTGGGACCACTCTTGTTTGGCATCTACTTCTCTGAAGTACAGGCCAACACTAAGGGATTCTGGCTAACAAAGTTTGCAGATGACTGCAAACTAGGAGCCATTATCGAATCCCCAAATGTTGTGGATATTCTGCAAAAGGGCCTTACAGAAACAGAAGCTTGGTGCTAGAGCCATGAGCTCAAGCTTAATGCCAAAAAATGTAAGGTTATCCCCTTTGGGAAAAAACATGTATCCATGAATTACCATTTAGGTGGCAGTACACTAAACATTGAAAGTGTGATGAGAGACTTAGGGACTCAGGTGGACAGTGGTCTCACCTTCGATAACCACATCACCACAACAGTCAGGAAATCCTTCTATGTGGCACACCTCATCACTAAGGGCTTTTCATCCAGAAAAAAGGTCATTGTCCCACTGTACTTAGCCCTCGTTAGACCCATCATAGAGTACAATGCTCCGTTTGGTATGTACCTCACAAGACATCTGCAACAGCTGGAAAGGCTGAATAAATACCTCACTAAAAGAATCACAGTCCTAAAGCAGATGCCATATGCTGACCATCTAAAAAAAATCCAGCTATACTCTGTGGCATATCGTCTACTCAGAGGCGATCTCTGCTTAACAAACAAGGTCATGTTAATCCCTGAGCTGTTGGACATGCTCCACTTAAAGAAATCCTAATCCCTCAGAGCCACACGCTCTAGGGAACTAAACCTTTTCATCAAAATGAACAAAACATGCTGGAGGGATAAGTTCCTGACCCATAGACTCCCCATACTCTGGAATAGACTGCCCATACATGTCAAGCAGAGCACCTCCTTGGCCCTCTTCAAAAGGAACCTTGACGACTGGATGGGAGATAGGAAATTCACCCCACGGATCACGTCAGTAGCCCTGCTCAACAGGGGTCCAGTGAAGCAAATACTGTGGGAAGAAATATCCGGGGAATTGTTTGGCTAGGCTTGTATAGGCCCTAAGGCCAATAGCCTAGTACCAGCCTATGAACTTATCTATATATATATATATATATATATATATATATATATATATATATATATATATATATATATATTAACATGTATGTCTACATAGTCTACATAGTCTACATATATACAAACATACAAACACACACACACACACACACACACTTATTTATATCTATATCTATATCTATCTATCTATCTATATATTGTTTAATTTAACTGTTGAGGCTGCCCACTAAAGTGTAATAGCCTGTGTAACTGATTTATTACTGTTTCTGCATTTTCTGCGTGTTTCTATCTAAAAACAAAAAAAACAAAAATATAATATCTATTTTATATATATACATTTCCCCTACTGTTGAATGACTGTGCTGCACCATATGTTTTAGAAAACATCACACAAATCTATACACACATATATATGTGTATATATATATATATATATATATATATATATATATATATATATATATATATATATATATATATATATATATATATATACTGCTCAGACAAGCTCCTCGTGGTCCTGCAGAGTGGTCCTAGCTTCAGAGAACTCAGAAAAGCGACTACTTTCTGGATTTAAGTATCTTTGCTGTTTTTTCACTTGAAATTGCTTCTCTAGCTTACCCTAAACAAGCTTAAACTGTTTTTTTAGCTGTTTGCTGCATTATTTCAATATCTGCACTTAAAGTTACTTTTTAGTCTAATTTGATCGAAAATTTGTTTGTTTGTTTGTTTAATTTAACTGTTGAGGCTGCCCACTAAAGTGTAATAGCCTGTGTAACTGATTTATTACTGTTTCTGCATTTTCTGTGTGTTTCTATCTAAAAACAAAAAAAACAAAAAAATAATCCTTGTTTTCCCGCCTCTCCTCGACTAGTTTAGACCAGTTTACAGGCTTTGCTGTATTCTGGGCTGTGGTGTAGTTCCTGTGTTGTCCATTACCTTACTTGGATAGAAGGAAGTTTCTTTGCTCACCAGTGGGAGTGGAGAGCCTTGAGCAGCCTACATGTCCCTGTAGGAAGTGACCTCAGCACAAGGGCTGTAGTAATTGGTTGTTTTGGACCATTTCTAGCTCTTTTGAAGTTCCCTTTTTGCGCAGTTGTGCACATAGCGCAGCGCCGGTTAAACAAGGTTAAACTTCTTCTGGCTTCGCCAAGTCTGCTCTTCAAATTTTCCCTTAAGGAAGCTCTACTCTTAGTATAATCAGACTACTCGCTATACTATAAGCCTAGCACTTGTTCTCAAAACTTCTCTACTAAGTAAGCACTCTCGTACTAAGTAAGCACTACATCCACCTACCACCCCTGTGAATATCCACTTCCCTTAAAGGCACAGCACTCCCTTATACTGTTCTAGCATGTTGAGTGGTAGATTACTGGTGTCCTCTCCAATTCAGCTGGTTAATCTGGGTATCTTGAGACAATGCTACAATTGTCTCATGTACACAGACAACCCTCTCCTCCTCCCAACAAACACAAATACATGTGAGAGATGCAACTATATAGCCAAACTGGAGGCTGACCTCTCTCAACTCAGGGCTGGCATGACCAGACAGGAGGAGATGATAACCACACACACAACAAACCCAGTCCCACATAGACCTACCACAACTGCAAACCAAACACATAAAAACACAGACATACTCGGAGGATCTAATAAAAACTTACCAAAACAACAGAGGCTCCCAAAGCAGACATCCAAAAATCCACCACCTCAAAACAAAACACATGCAACACATACTTCAATAAATCAGTGTGTCAATCAATCACAGCCCTTAAGACCAAACACCATGCCTGATACACTAGTAATAGATGACTCTATAGTCAGACACACTGATGTCCCGCTTACCAGGCTGAACAAGGAGAGGGTGACTGTGAACTGCCTATCGGGAGCTAGGATCCGCCACATAACACACGCACTCAAGTCACTCCAAAGCAAGTACAAATATGACTCCATCATTGTCCATGCTGGTGTGAATGACCTGAGACATACCTCCCTGGACTACATGAAAAGAGACATAGAGGAGCTCTCTGATTATGTAACCCAGGCTGGTATGACCCTGACCCTGAGCAGCATCTTGCCCTCACCAAGAATGATGCCACAATACAAAGACAAGATGATCAGCTTTGATAATTGGCTCAGGTACTGGTGTCATTCTAAGGGGATCCAATGTCTGTCTGCCTGGGATGACATGTTGGACAAGCCACGCTGCTTCGCAAGGGACGGCTTGCACCTGTCACCACTGGGCTTCTGGATATTGGCTAAGGCTCTTGTCACCCCCATAGTGCCTTTTTTAGGCAAGGCTCAAAAGACAAACCCACCTCCTTAGATAACAAAAATGGAAAAAAAACTAAGGGTAATGCTGCTCAACGCCAGAAGTCAAAATCTCAAGATGCAGGCACTCGATGCACTCTTCAGTATGGAGAACATCGACGTCTGTGCAGTAACTGAAACCTGGTTCAAGGCTCCTGAGAGCACCCCAGTGCTACCAGGCTATACCTCGTATCATGCTTTTCAGCCCCAAAACCCGGGCCGAACCACAAAGGGAGGGGGAGTGTCCATATACATCAAGGACACCCACACCTCCAGGTTAGTAGCAACACATGAAGCATCGGAGACCATACAGGTGCAACTAACCATAGGCAAAACTGCTATACAACTGGTAGCATGTTACAGACCACCCTCCCAATCTCAGGAAACCCACTCAGCCTTCCTGAAGACATTGGAGGATATGAATGTATCACAAAATACCATCATGCTGGGAGACTTCAACTACCCTAACATAGATTGGGTACATTATTCTAGCCCTAACACCCTAGCCCAAAGGTTCCCAGAATTCATAAATTCAAATGCACTAGAACAACTAGTCACCTCTCCCACTAGGGGAGATAATATACTAGACCTGATCATCACAAACATGGGGACAAAATGCTCCACACCGGAGGTATACCCCTCACTAGTGAGATCAGACCATAAACTAATCACCTTGGATATACATATCCCACCTCCACCCCCAGCACAAAAGACCACAGTGAAAAACTTCTCAAAAGCAGACTTCACTCTTCTTAAGACTAAGATGGTATCCTTTAAGCCCAGTGGGCCAGTGGATACCACATCCCACAATGCTGAATCCTTCACAAATGCTTTCTATGGACATCTCCAAGAATGCATGGATCATGCAATCCCAAATAAATCCAAGTCCCTCTCCACCAAAGGCAAACGTCCTGTCTGGTGGACCTCAGCCATTAACAAACTGCAGAGCAAAATCCCATAAAGGGAAGACATCTCTGATCAACACTAGCAGAAAACTACGTTCTCTTATAAAAACATCCAAGGCCAACTTTGAGAAAAAAATCGCTAAGGACACTAAAGATTACCACAAAGCCTTCTTCAGCTATGTTAGAAACCTGGGCGGAAACCCTCAGATATGCTCAGAGTTACTTCACAACAACAAAAAATACACTGAACCCACAGATATTGCCAACATTCTGGCTGACAGGTTCAGTGGAAATTTCTCCCCTCCCTCTCCCCCAAAAGAAGAAATACTTATCCCAGCTGAATGTAATCTCCCTGTCATCTTAGATGTTCAAGTGAGAGCCGCCCTCAACAAAGCTAACAATACAGCATCAATGGGACCTGACGGTATCCCGGGTCGCGTGCTACATGAACTCCAAGAGGAGCTAAACCCGCACATAAAAATGCTATTTAACCTTAGCCTTACTACAGGATATGTACCTGAACACTGGCATACAGCAACAGTGGTCCCACTCCACAAAGGGGGTACCTCTACAGACCCTGGGAACTACCGCCCCATAAGCTTAACCAGCCTGGTCTGCAAAGGTATGGAAAGAATCATCATGCAACTCATAAACAGAGACATTGGGGACCTACAGACACTTGATCCCACCCAGTTCGGCTTTGTGAAGGGCAGATCCTGCCTTTTGAACCTGGTTGACTTTTTCAAAACAGTCACTAGAGCCATTGATGAGGGCAAAGCAGTCCATACAGCCTACCTGGACTTGGCTAAGGCCTTCGACACAATACCCCACTCAGGCATTATAGATAAGCTCAACAGCTTAAACGTAAACCCTTATGTCACTAGATGGGTTGCAAACTGGCTAAAGGACAGAACCCATAAAGTTAAAATCGCTGGAGCAATGTCAAGACTCAAAGCCAGTCACAAGTGGTGTCCCACAGGGATCTGTCCTGGGACCCCTCTTGTTCAGCATTTATTTCTCAGATGTTAAAGCAAACATGGGAGGGTTGTGGCTGAAAAAGTTCGCAGATGACTGCAAACTAGGCGCCATAGTCAATACACCAGCGGACACATACATCCTACAAAAAGGCCTCACAGAAATGGACAACTGGTGCCGGTGTCATGGCCTTAAACTAAATGCCAAAAAATGTATAGTCATCCCCTTTGGGAAAAACAAAGTACCCACAAATTATCACATAGACAGCAACCCACTGAGTACGGAAAAAGTAATCAGAGACCTAGGGACCCAAGTCGACAGCGACCTCTCATTTGACACCCACATTGCCAAAGTGGTTAGAAAAACATTCTACCTTGCACACCTTATCATGAAGGGATTCACATCCAGATCCAAGGATGGCATTGTACCCCTATACTCCTCCCTCATCAGACCCATGATTGAGTATAATGCTCCATTTGGTATGTACCTCACCCGGCATTTGCAACAGCTAGAGAGACCACAAAAGTACCTCACCAAGATGATCAAGGGTCTCCAACATATGTCTTATTCTGCCAGACTAAAGAAACTCCAGCTCTATTCAGTAGCATACCGCCTGCTCAGAGGTGATCTCTGCCTGACGTACAAGGCCATGTCCAATCAGGAACTGATGGACATGCTCCACCTCAAAAAATCCAAATCCATCAGAACCACGAGAGCTAAAGACTTAAACCTCGGTACAAGCATGAATAGGACATGCTGGAGGGATAGATTCATAACCCAGAGGCTTCCCATGCTCTGGAACAAGATCCCAGTTCATGTTAGACAGAGCCCCTCACTGACTCTCTTCAAGAGAAATCTTGATGAGTGGATGGGAGATCGTAAGTTTACTCCAGGGGTCACAACTGTGTCACCACTAGACAGGGGCACAGTAAACTAATTCTATTATATAAGGGGACCTTCACTGTGTCACTACCAGACAGAGGCACAGTATTCTAAATCTATTCTGTACATTTGTGTACCATTTCATGGGGTGGCGAAAGCCACATCACTATGGCTAGGCTTAACTATGAAACTATGAAACTATATATATATATATATATATATATATATATATATATATATATATATATGTATATAAATATTTACAGTAGTAAGCGGGTGCAAAATGGGCAGTTATGTCTGGTGTGAAATCCATGTTGGGAACACATTGCCCTTGTTTGTAAAGGTGAGATTGGTATGTTGGGGAAGGATAATAGGTATATTTGGGGAGGTAGGTTGGGTTGGAAGACAGACAATACAGCATACAGGGGTGGCATATGACACATGTGATGGGTAAACACCTTAGATGGGGAGTGGTGTTTGGAAATTGGAAGCCCATGAGGCCCCAAATAGAAACAGTGGGGCCAAGGTCCCCACCCATGGGCAGTGACAACTCCACCTTCACAGCCTTAAAGGTGCCTGAGCTGGGGGCAAAACAGAAGGAGCATGCAGACCCTGTAATTGTGTACCGAGGGCCTCAAAGTGGTGTAGCACATCCCCCAAGTCTCTGTGGAGCTCCCTATGCACCAGACGCTGGACCTAACTTCAGGTGACTGTATCCTGTCTGTGTGTGCTCCCGGGGTGGGGGGGGGGGAACACCATCCCCTGAAGTGGTTAAACCTCAAGGTAGTGCAGGACCAGCGGATGATGAGGTCCCTAGGTGGGTCCCAGATGTGTTGTGGCCTGGTAACATGGGCAGATGAGGTGGGAGAGGTGGTTCTGCTTGGAACAGGCTTCCCAAACATGCTATTGTGTCACAGTTATGGAACATATGTGGATATTAATAGTCCACACAATCCAGGATTACTTCTAACAGCATGCATAGATATCCCCATTAACACAAAACACCAGATATGGTGCAGTCACATAGCAAACAGAACACATGCATATATGGAACCATAGTGGCCCTTACAATGGCATGCATGTGACATTGTTAGCAACAGGCCACCAATGATGGTGATTCAACATGGAACATGACTAAAAACACATTGCACTAATTGTCATACAATATGATATATCACCCAACAGTAGGTTTGCTGTAAACATACCCATTGAGTTGTGTGTTTAGATTATTGTTGCAGATATGGTGGTGGGAGACAGAGATGTCAATTAACAACTATTACATCCTTGCAGTATGAGGTCCTCAGCCTTTTTTCCTCTTTATGTCTTTCAGGCACAATGTCTACTAGAGAACGGCTGCCAGTTTATTCCCTTAAAGGAAAATTATGTGATAACTACCTGGTGCAACACCACCACACCCTCTTTGGCTATACATCCCATAATCTGCAGAACATGACTGCCCTGAGGAATGAGCTTGTCCACAGGGTAAACAATGTCAGCCTGCATAACTGCAGTTATGAGCAGATCCGACATTATTGCACTGACCTCATCTGCCACTCCCATCCGTATGCTGCTGCAATTAGGAGGGACCAGCTAGCCACAGGGCAGGCATGCCATCCAGTCCCACCCAATACATTCTGAAGAGCTCCTCACCAGCCTCGGGGCACCTGCCCACCAGCAAAGCCAAGACCCAGCTGATAGCATTGCGGAGGTGGTTGCTACTCACACAATGGATGAGGAGCATGCAGGTAAGGCCACAGGGCACATCAGTAGACCACTGTGGCTTATCCATCTGCATCTGTAGAGTTTAATTATGCATATGTGAGATAAAATATATATAGTCTGTTGCTGCATTGTAGTACTGAACAGATGTGCATAATCTGTAGTATTGTTGGTTTGTACTGTTGATGTACTGACATGCTGCTCCCACCCTGTACCAATGCCACAGGTATGGTTACTGACATCACATCTTTCTCACAACTATGTAGGTCCCTCTGGTATACCTCTAGGGCAGCAGCCTGTAGCTGGTGAGTATGGTATTGTTTGTTCAGGTTTGCCAATACACTGGCCATGTTATGGCCATGGTATTTCTCATGCACACATTTAACACACCTAACCATAATGCATGCTGTACATGTTCACTTATTGTTGCTGTTAACTGCACTGCATCACAGTGGTCACCATGGTGGCATAACTGAAGGGTATTTAAGAGTCCTGCAATATAACTAACAACCTGTCATTGCAAGATGTGTGCACGGAGATGAACATAATGGTGGGACAAATGGCCTACAGTAGGAACATGTCTGAAACATCACCCTTATACAGTGCTGCAACAGTGTATATGCCACTATTACAATGCAACTGTTACAGATCTACATAACGGCATATCACAATACCACATTCCACAACCTCTACATCCTGTAATGTGGTCCTAACATGGGCAATGAATGTGTAGTATGGAATCCTATGTTAGGACAGCAAATATGGGGAATACATACTTTAACAAACACTGGAAGCATATGTGCACACACACTCCAAATAACATATTGTGGAAGCAGCTTTTGAGGTACTGACAGCATTCACTCTTCATGAGTATGCACCTTCCATCAAGTACAGGTCTTCAATGTCACAATAAGAAATAGTTTGCTGTCCAAGATGTATGTCCATCACATTTGCCCACTCACCTTCAACAGAGGCAGCCATGGCTTGCACAGATCTTACAAGCCATGGAATGGACCCCATGCCCAACAGGTATGCCAGGAGAGGGACATGTAGCCTTACCTCACCATTGCATATACCATGGCAAACAGTGGAGACAGTCATGCATGTGATGAGGAAGTATGGGACAACATTAATGTAGAAAATAAACCAATGGCCATCCAAGAAAGATGACGACACATGTCGCACACTGGTCATGGAGGCTGCCTTAAAACATGCTGCAACACTGAGGGAGTTGCAGGAATGTCTAGCAAGTACTGGCTGTGCAGCACCTGTGTCAACAATCACCTGGACTCTGCATAACTGTGGCCTATAGGTTAGGGTAATCAGATGGGACAGTTGTTCCACAGGAAACATCAGCCAGGGCTCTGTACAGGTAGCATATGCATAACATCAAAAGTCCCCCAAAGGCATGTGTTGCAATGTGTTATAGTGTACCAAGACCGAGTTCCAAACCTACAGACAGTATCAATTAAGATACATGTGCTGCACAAACAACACCTCACTCCACCTCAGGGCCACCATCCCCATCTGTACCTTGCTGGTGCCAGTGTACACCTGTATGTTTGCAGTTCATTAGAAGGGACTAGGCCGGTACACATGGTGTTCTGAATTTGGGACACTGCAGAATGACACTCATGTGTGGCCCATACTTGTCAAGCATCTGCAAAAAGGTTGAGGATGGGGAGGGGTGTCATCCTGAAACACAACAGTGAACTGAAGCAGACATCCAAAGCTCACTAAGAATTGCTGTATCTGCACACAGTCAAGATCATGAATTGTGGCAGACATAACCCAGACTCCACAACAATAGTGAAGGCACTGCATGACCTCCAAGGGTAGTGCACATGAGATGATCTTGCAAACGTGCAGAGTTGGGGGACATTTGTAGGGCAGAGTGACCAAATACTGGCAAGTGCAGATGGGCCATGTTAGTATATCCCTTCCAGGAATAGTGACGGCTGTAATACACTTAGTTGATGAAACAAACCATCATGTTAAGGGTATGCCCACTTATGCACCCACATATTGTATGCATCTCAATCAGCATCTAGACAACTAACACATTTGTTTGATACTGCATGTGATTGCACAGGTCATATGTCACATATCAGGTTTGTGTAATGTTAACATATGCAGTATTGTGGCCCAATGGCATATCAGGGAAGAGGGTGGCATTTCAATAAGGGTGTGTACACTTCTCATAGCCACAGTAAGCTTTGAAGCTTGTCAGTGTAATTGTATTTTATTGCTCATACATGCACCGCTGATGATGAGATCTGCAAATCAGACATCAGGCATTCACTATTGACATCTGTCCACATATCATCCCAGGTATGTGTTGGACAAACACATAGGGGCTGTGAGCAGCAGAGCAAACATAACTGACACACATATACACATTCAGCAATGGTGTGTACACCTATAAAGTATGGTGCACAGTACATCCCAGGGTGCTGAACAGGTGCACAGCAAAACTGTGTACATGTGTGCAGTGTGTTCCATGGAAGGGGCATCACCTACTAACACAACTCATGCATCACAGAGATGTATAATGTTTGTAACAGGGATTGACTATAGCTGCAGTGCACACTACTGAGTGCCATATGTCATGCATATTGACAGATGGGTAATGGGACATCTGTGTGTACTATCTTTGTGCAACCTCACCTCTAAGTGTGTGTCTGTGTGTGTGCGTGTGTGTGCGTGTGTGCGTGTGTGTGTGTGTATGTGTGTGTGTGTGTGTGTGTGTGTGTGTGTGTGTGTGTGTGTGTGTGTGTGTGTGGTGTGTGTACAGTTAAGCAATGATGTACAGGTCTTAAAGTGCATTTCTTGTTTTCCCCTCACACGTGGCGAGGTGGGTCAGGGTCCATCCAGCAGGCAAACTGAAGTTAGTGTCCATACAGACTCTGACAAAATAGGTGTGGTGAGACACAGGCAGGGTTGTCAGGACTGAAGCTGTGCTATTGTTTGAGATCCCACTGTTATCCACCCCATCCCCACACACAGTCACATTGCCTATACATACCCCATCACCAGTGGTCATAGATGAGGGACAATTAGCGGTTGGGGTGGTGGCATGGGACAGAACAGTGTGGTGTCTATGGCAAGTGTGTCTGGACACAGCAGCCATAGCTGGATGCCCGGCGAGGTACCACACAGGCAGATGTACAGCGGTGCTTGTAGGAGGGCTTCTGATTATCATGCCACTGGTAGAAGTGCCACAGCTGGTGTCACCAGATGCATGTTTCAGGCCATCATGGAGTCACAGGCACATATAGAACATTATACCAGACAGGGTCTGATGCTCCAGAGGGCTTCTCATTCTGCTGTCATTGACAACATCTGTGATCTTGCAGGTGCCCACCTTTATTTTGCTGAGGTCCTGGATAGATGGTTGGGTGAGTTGGCCGGAATCCTCAACCATGCAATGCCTGTACTTGAGCATATGGTGGGAGTAGTGTGACAGCTAAGTGGACGTAGGTCAGCAACACCAACAGGTGGAGGTTGATGTGGACGTGCAAGAAGTCAGAGCTGCTCCCTTAGTGGCAGTACCAACACCAGCACTAGCGGGGGGGCACTGTCCACACCACAACATAGAAGGCCACGTGCACATGGCCATGGCTGGTCCCAAGAGGGACCCAAATCCAGTGGACATATGTCATCATCAGGGGAGAGTACCATATCTTGGCTTCTACTTGGTAGTGCCTGTGGAACCCCTGGTAGGCACAGTTCTCATGTCCGTGGCTGGAGACGGTGAAATGCACACCCTGCGAGGTACGGTCTGGGTCTTTCCAACAAACCACTGAATAGGGCAGCCACATGGCAGAACTCTGTGCATGCACACACACACACACACACACACACACACACACACACACACACACACACACACACACACACACACACACACACATCAACAACACAGGTAGAGCAACCCCATACCTACACACACCACATCTGCACAGCCCAATTAATAATGAAACCACCAAACACATACATGATGTCAAACAAACAGCTCAGCCTAGGTCTCTGGCAAACCTGCAACACACCCTGTGCATTTGATGATACCTGTGCCACATCTCTGTTATCAATGCAGGGACAGGCTAATATGGTTCTGATGCACAGCGTGACTGTACTAAGATGTACCAATGTAATGCTGTGTTACATGTTTTCAGCACTAAAGTTTAATGCTTACATTTCAGGATGCATAGCTGTCCAGCCATGATGCATTATAGTTGTTATTAACACTATGTGATTGTGGTCTCCATAATGTATTCCGTTTGCATTGTAGGTGTCCATGTGTCAGCAGGATGTTGGTCTGCTGTTGTTTTCTACAAGAGGTATGGCATTGTGGTGACACCTTGACTGTACCATATCCTGGGCACAGTTGAACAGAAGTCACAGGTCTGTATAACAGTTACTGCATGTCCGAACTGCCTGATAGGTCTGATGGGTGTTTACAGATGAGTGCATGGTGGCTGCTGTCAGCAGCCCTTCTACAGTGGACAATGGTAAGTGTACTGGGTGGAACAAACCACATGTTTGTGTATAACACACACACAGAGAGGCTTTGGTGTTGATGCAATACACAGAGAATACTGTACACATGGATGTATGCACTTTTGCAGGGAACTCATTTTAGCCTATGTAATTCCACCAAGAAAGAACAGGCACAACATCTCATTGGGAAATAATCAGTCTGCTAGTTTAATGTCATTGACAATGGTACTGGCAGGGTATATGCCCCCTTTACCAATGTAGTGCAATCCTCAACTTCGTAAACATAAGTGTGCTGCTGTGGGTGGCACAGCACTACCCTTTGGAAGATGTGGGGTGGTGTAGAACTGCAGATAGTGTGATTGACAACTACTTAACCTGTTAACATAAACTGTACAGTATTATAGCCGACTAAGTGTGGGGATACACACGACAACAACTGCAATGGTGGTGGCTGTGTCCACAAGATCCACACTCAGCTCTCTCTCTCTCTATATATATATATATATATATGTACCAACCCCAGTATCACTGTACAGCTATACAGTGGGGAAGAGGGCATTTATACATCTACTACTCATTTTGATGGATTGAATTTCCACAAGATGATACCTGTGAAATGTTATTATTTGCCAGTCAGTTCTCAGACAGATGACTTCCTGGGACATGTATTCTCTGCAAACTGAAGTAGATCCCTTCACATACATACACACTCTTACTTGGCAACACTGAGAGTAGAACCCCTACCTTGGTACTTATTGCTACTAATGTGGGTGGCCTTAATTGCACACACCACACAGCTTTTAGTATGAGGTGTGTCCCAGGTTACTTTTTTATGTGAGGAACATCACCAGGCCTTGTACAGTATGGTAATGGGGGATGTACTGGTTGTTTATGAACAATACATAGTGTGACATACTGTCATATACACATTGACAAACACATAATTGTCATACATACATCTGAGAGACCTGGGTTTATCAGTGCTAACTACCTTGTCAGTGTGTCCATTCTGTTACAGATAAGCTGCACACAGTATATGCATCACTGGGCTGGATAGTGTAATCAGTTACCTGTATGGTTGATAGTGACAGTGGTCCTCATATAGTGGACATTGGGACATCTACTGGCAGTACCATGGTGTAAAGATAGTATACCCAGCACTTACACCCCACATTTGATATTGTACTCACTGAAACCCATGATAATACCCACAATTACACATTGACCAGGACTGCAATACAACCCCTTGTCTATCTCAAGAGTGCTACTACAGGGATATGCATCTATTACACATGCCACATGGATAGTAGGGTGATGCTTTGTCATGGCTCTCCTATGTTCGACAGCATCACTATCCCTTATACTGTATGGCAAGGTGTATTGTATTAGGAGAATGGGCCTCAGAATGCTATATCCTACAAATATATAAACTTTACACTTACACACATGCACACACTTGCCAGGACTCAGCAGGTAACCCATGCCTATCTACCTATTTGTACAACAGTGTTGTGCTGGTACTACAAGCTCCAGGTAGCCCATAGTGAGAAGAGTGTAACAAGGTACATGTAATGTCCATTACAGCAGCAGACATATCTAACTATGGCAATGAGGGTGTAGTGGTTGTGAAGGCCCTCAGGGTATTATCAACTACAGGTTTACAAACACACAGACACTATTATTCTCAGTAATGCACACTGACACATTTGTCAGTACTGGGGTCCATAGGCACAGGTGTTCCTAGGTGTGTACCAGGAAGTTGTCCATGGAGAGATGAGAAGAGTAGGGGATGTGGGTACAATAGTATCATGCCACCTGCCATTTGTCAGCAGGCCATCTATCAACTGATGCCATGTGAGTGATCCTCAAGGTGAGAGTTAAATGCAACATCCAATCATCTGGTTGCCTCTTGCAGAGGGCCAGTGAGGTGCTCCAACTGACATGTATGCAACATGTATTACATAACATGGTCAGTGTCAGACTTGGAGACCTGTACCCAAGCATGTTCTGTTGACTGTGGTCCTGTAGTTGAGGTATCCATGGCATGTGGTGCATACAAGGTGGAGATTCCTAGCTGTGGCATTCATAACACAGCTGTGCAGACATGTCAGTGTCACTCAAGCATAGATTGCCTGTAAGCAGCCAAGATGGATACCTGACATCTATACATCTGTACAGAGGACAGACAGGCATCAGCTAGCTAACTGGTTATGCATTAGGATGAATGTTTTGACAGATAGACGTCTGACACTGACAGGTATGCCATTACTACATGAAAGCAGCCCTCAATGACATGTCCTATAGACACAGTAGTCTAGAGTTAATATCCAGATATCAGATCAATATCCAGTAGCAAATATTTAATGACACAGCTCACACACCAAGAACACAATAGGACTCAGAGTCCATATTTGCATGAAGGGGTGTTTGGTTCCAGTACTACAATCTGCAATCTACTCTTACTTGGGAAAGCACTGTCAACAGTAGTAACGTAATGATACACTACATGCCAGTGTAACTGCATATAACCTGGGATACTACCTATGTATGGAACACATTCAAATGGAAAAGAGTATTGTACAAGCCATATATACTCAGGTGTCCCAGACAGTAGACTCACACCCCTTGCTACTGTAATGACAGCACATAGAAGCATGTTATGTACATGGAATTAAATACACGTATTAAAGATGTCATTACCTTGCTATTTTATCAGACTGGAATGTGATCACTGGTTACCACGTCTGAGCAATGCTTAGCAGGTTTCAGCATTGCTGCAATATAAATGCTAAGCAGATTTGCACACTGGTAATTGAAGTTGAAACAGTTTAAGCGCTTATACATTTAACCATATGTTAGCACTGCTTACCGTTGCACAAACCCACGCAAACCTGCTTAAAGCTGCTCAAAACTGCCTAAACCACTCTGTATCCAACAGTCCTTGTTCTGCCTAGCAACAAAATATACAGTGCTTGAACCCAGGACCCTGTACACTATAGTGAGAGAAGTTAACCACTAAGCCATCACAGCTATGAAGATATTTGTTGTTTTTTCCAATATATCTGTCAGTACACATACTGAATAGTAGTGAACAACTGCTTTGACTTCTACAACTGTGTAGAAATTGCTAGTGGACATGTTGAATCAGTATGTTGTTATATCTATATAAACACATATGGGATACATCTGGGAAGTTAAATACAACACTCGTGTACA
Source organism: Protopterus annectens (assembly GCF_019279795.1). Classification (NCBI taxonomy): domain Eukaryota; kingdom Metazoa; phylum Chordata; order Ceratodontiformes; family Protopteridae; genus Protopterus; species Protopterus annectens. Next base: position 987,108,973 of record NC_056731.1, read on the forward strand.
CATAAAGATATGGATATATATATATATATATATATATATATATATATATATATATATATATATATATCTGTATATATATATATATATATATATATATATATATATATATATATATATATATATATATACACATACACACACACATATATATATATATATATATATATATATATATATATATATACACACACACACACACACACACACACACACACACACATATAAATGTACATACACATATATATTTAAAGTTTATATGTATGTATATACATCTGTATATTGTGTTATATATATGGTCATATACAGATCTATATATATATATATATATATATATATATATTTATATATATATATATATATATATATATATATATATATATATATATATATATATATATATATATATATACACACATACATACATATATGTATAACATATGTCCATAACATGTTAGTAGAGTCATACGTCAGCACCAATAGCCACAACCTCTTAGTGCCAGGGGATGCCATGTAAGTACTGCAGGTATAAATGTAGAATGTTGCTACTGTAACAGGGGTTATCTTAACAGAAATGTTGTGTGGGAAGTCACATCTGATATTGACATGTACCACACAAATCACAGTGTTGATGCTGTGGAATACAGCAAAGATATGACCAATAAATGTGGATAGTCTGACACACTCTGCTCAGTCCAGAGGTATACAAAGAACCCCTTAGTGCAAGACGTGTGGACCAATCCTGACAAAGTGGATGTTTACAGCCATGTAAATGGGGATATCATGAAAATACTAGAATAGATAAGCTCACACAGTTTATGCATTCACACACTCCTGTCTGTCCTGACACATAATAACCAGAGGAGCAGAGGCCACAAGCCCACATACTACCCATTAGTTAGTGACATACATCTATACAGCATCCCACTTCTTTGTCAGAAATATACAACACTTATCATTGCCCAGCAACGGTACATCTGACAAATATCTGGACATAACATCACACTGGGTAAATGCACTGAGCTGTTAGGCATGTCACAAAGCAATGTGTAAACCTCAGGCAGACTGCCACAACACTGGCCTACATTTCTTATGAGGGAGTACACATGTACTTGCAAATATAGCAGGCTCTACAGGCATGTAACAGCAAGGAGTAACAGACAACTGTGTGAAAGTGCATACCCACAACCAGTCTGAACACAGCCACAGTCACATATGGTATGCGTATTTAGTATTACAGTATGTGGACTGAGTGAACAACACCATCCTCATATGTGCAAGTCACACACTAACCCTACATATACTGGGCCAATACACAGTGTATTCCAATGCCTGACTGTGGTATGGGACATGTGTCGGTCTGGTCATAGAAACATGTATGACAATAGGGTACAATACACTGGAGCAGCTTGCAACATCCCACTGCTTTGTCAGAAATACACAACAGTTATGGTTGCCTGGCAACGGTACAATGGTACAACAATGGCCCGGACCAAGAACAATCTACTACAGTCTGTACACAGGCCAAGGTACATACTCATAATACACACTCTGTCTACAATCACTATAAGTACACAGACCTCACTACTGTACACACTACAACAGAATGTCCAGGTTTTGTCCTCAAATATAAGGCCTACTATACATAACATGTCTAGCAGTCTGATATCTCACTGGCTTGTTAACAGGTATGATGTCAGTAAATAATGATGTACTGAACATATGCACCACTTACTGCATGATCTATGTACAAAGGTTGACAGAGTTGTGGCTGGAGGCACAAACACAGTGCCAGTATTGACATGTTGCTCTAATAAACCCATACATCTACTTGTGTAACAGGGTTTGTTGTGACATATGTCTTCTGAGGGATATGAAGTCAGTAACTCACATGGATGGCACCATGTACTGACTGCAATCTTCAGAGTATGCTACTGCATTTATAAAGATAGGAAATATGTGAGTAACACAACACATGTAAGACTCCAAAAACTGGCCAGTCTGCAGATAGCCCTACAGGTGAGAGTTTCCTCAACCACATAAAACTGTCATAACAGATATTAAATCATGTAGAACAGTCATATCCACACAAACCCTGTTACACCAATATTACCTAAAATGTAGAAGAGCAATACTTACATTCTGTCCCCATGTTGGGAACATCCCCCTCTTGTTTGTTGGCCTATCTCCACAGTGTATAATGTAAGAGGTATATCCAACTACCCTCTGTGTTGCTGTTTGTCAAACACCCACATGAAGTCCTGCTCACAGTGAAGGAAAAGGGCCAACACCCACATGAAGTGCTTAGTTATAGTAGTATGATTCCATGTAATTGGCTATAGTAATGATACCACAGCTGTTCCACATGCAATTAGCTAGTGGGGGACTGCAATTCATGCATAGGTCATTAGCTGATTATGAGCATCACTTACAAAACTTAAGCTTCTGCCTAAGCAAAACAGGCATACTTTTTCACATCCACCAGAGACAGAGTGAGAGAGACAGACAGAGACAAAGTAAGAAAGGAAGGGAGTAAGATAGTAAGAGCCAAGCATGTTTGTGTATGATCCATGGGTGGAGAGTGGTATCTGGGCATTATGACAGTTGCCTATATTGTGTACTATTTCATACTGTCACATGGTAATTGCACATGGCTGTACACATTTATGATTGAGGATTGTCGAGAACAATCTCTATAATGTTTGGAAAATGTTGGCCTTGTAATGTTGATAGTGGGACATGTAGCTCCTCAATATAATGATGTGGCAAAACCCACACTGCAATGGACCCTCTCATTACACAATCATCCCAACACCCACACAGGACAATGATACACACACACAACCACATACTTTCCAGTACTGAGTTTCAAATCCCTACATGATTATGTATTGTTATTATATTGTTATGCAGTTATTGCACGTGCGACAGGGCTTACATGGTGGAGAGCTGTCCAAAGGTATATTTGAAGGTGAGTGACATCAGCACCAGTGATAAAGAAGGGATAAGGGAAGTGTAGTGCATTTGACTGTCCACAAAAGCAGGTGTCAAGGAAGCCACAGCCACGCTCTCTCAGGGAATCACACACATTATCACAGTTGGCAGGGTCCAGATTTGCCAGTAGTGACATGCATGAGCTCATTGCTTCACAGGTGTGTAGTAGTTAACTGTGCCAGAAGGCTTTACAAGGCTAGGCAAAGGGAATACCTTGGCATCAGGCCACATGACAATGGTCTGCAGTGTGGCTCAGGGTTGTAGTCCCTGGATTGGCCCACACAGATGGGTATTGTATTCACCATCCACTCATCTGGGTTACTATTGTGGGTGGCCAGTGCTGTGCAATGCTTGTCATGTATGTGATCTATATTCCATAACATGGACAGTGTCTGGATTGTGCACATGTCCCACATGCATGTTCTGTGAAGTGTGGACGTGTACTTGGGGTCTCTGGGACATGTTGTGAATACAGATTATTATCATCTGATGTGGCATTCCTGACCTCTTGTGGTCAGACCGGGCTATGGAACTGAGGTCATGGCTGTACCTACATTGACAGCATGATACAGGTATTCAGTGGAGTTAATGGCATCTGTCCATACAGGGCATGTGTATAAGACATGGTATTCCCTTTGTGGGCTACATTTGCAGACTCTACAGTTGTTGCAGGCGTCCAGTGAGGAACATAGCAAAGGACCACTGTAAGCATTTATTTGCCTATTGTAGGGATGGAGCAGGGTGCCATGTCCTTTGAATTGTTGGATAACACGCACTCAGTCAGGAGATGTTACACATCACAGTACATTCTGATGTCAGTGTTAGTGTTGTGGTCAACAGGCATGTAGTCCACTGCAATCACACTGTGGTTACTATCTGTGGGCAATATGCAGGGAACTACCAATATAGTGGTTGTTGCCTAGCCAAGTGTGTTTGTGTATGAGACATGAGTAGAAAGTGTTCCCTGAGTAATACAATAGTTGCCTATATTGTTCACCGATCCATAATGTCACATGAAGGGCTATGGATTGTCTGCACCAGCCTCTTTGCTGTTTGACATCTGTTGTCCTTGTAAGTTTGACATTGTGACATAAAAAATAGGTAAGACAAAAACCAAGAACCACCTCGATGCCAAGCAGAAACAGGACCCGGAACTTAGAAAACAAAACCAAGGTGCTGATAAACGCAGTCTTTATTAGACTAAAAACAGTCACTGGAAATGATAAAAGGTAGGTAAAACACAATAAAACAAGCGCTTTCACTCTGTCAATACTGAACTTCTTCAAAATACAAAGTTAGTGTGCTCAAGTACCAGATATTAAATAGGAAATCATCCATCACATGACCTTGTTAATTTGTTCTGTATTAATTAATAACAACTGTCTATTGTGGAAGAAACAGTGTGAACCAGTAAATTACATAGATAATACACATAGTGTGAAACACCTATAAACTAAAACCGTGGACCAATACCATATATTAATAAAATACCTCATGTACCCAAGTAAACTAGTACATTACCTAGTGTCAAAAATGTGCACGTACATATCATACATACAAAGCTTACATCTGCGGAATAAAAATTAAAAATAAAAATAAAAATAAAAATGTTTACTAAACACCCTGATAACCCTAATAATACATTTTAGTAGCCTCCACTAACATCTGGGGTTTCAAAACCAACTCAGAATTGAATTAACTTAAAGTCATGCCATTCTTAGCTTCAAAACATTATTGATATTAATATTCTCATTTAAGCCAGGAGATCTCCCAGCATCCAGCTTGAGTTGCCAGAAAAGTTCTCGGTACTCTAACCTGGTTTCCCAGTTACCGCCCCTTACATCTGGTAATACCTGCTCCAGCACCATAAACTTCAATTCCATGTTACTACAGACTTGCAGATGTTTATAAAAAGCATTGTTTTCTTTACCTTTAGTGACCTCATAAAGATGTGCGTAAATCCTCCTCCTGAGCGGTCTTTCAGTTTTTCCCACATAAAAACTCAAACAGTGCGTGCAAAATCCCAAATAAACCACCCCCTTAGAACCACAATTGTAATATTTGTCGGAATTAAATCTAAAATTCCAAGAGGGGATGCAAAATGTATTGTTGTTGATCATAGCATTACACTGCTTACAGGCGCCACATTTGTGAGTACCAGATCTATTAGGGCCTACCACCGACGCTAAATTTGGTTTCTTCTCAAACAATTCCTTTAAGTTGGCATCCCTTTTTCTAACAAAACAAGGATGGTCTTGAATAAATTGTTTCAACTCGTCGTGCAAAATAAGAATGGGCCAATGTTTCAAAATAATATCTTCCACTTCCCTAGAGGCGAAATAATATCTTCCACTTCCCTAGAGGCGGTTGAATAAGTGTGGATAAAGTTATTTTTGAAATCTACATGATTCAGTTCATTATCTGAATCACAAGTGGTGTGTCCAGTTCCTAATAAAGGAAAATATTTAAGTTCCCTATTTTCTATGACCTCTTCAGTCAAGCTGTTAATTAAAATTAAGGGATATCCTTTTTCTAAAAACAAACCTTTCAAAGTGCGAACCTCCTTCATAAAACCTTCAAAGGAACTGGACATTCTAGAATCTCTAATAAGTTGACCCTTAACTATGCCTTTTTTCTGATAAAAGGGATGTCCACTATCAAAATGTAGATAAGAGTTGGAATATGTGGTCTTTCTGAATAATTTGGATTGAAATCTGAAATTGACAGGATCTTTAAAAAGGGTCATGTCCAAGTAATTTAGTTCATCATAACTGGTTCTATGAGTGAACCTCAAAAATTGCATACTCGAGTTAATGTAATTTATAAACTCTTCAAAAATGTCTTCAGTCCCGTCCCACAACAAACAGATATCATCAAGGTACCTCCTGTAATGTACTATATGCTTAGTCCATTGACTTGCAAAAATAAAATTCTGTTCCCAGTGGTGTAACACAATCTTAGCATAAAGTGAAGCACAGGGGGCCCCCATTGTGACCCCTTTCTTCTGTCTATAGAACTCACCATTAAAATAAATTAAATTGTTCTCCAATACAATTTCCATAAAGTCCAATACCAAATTGACAAGTCTACTGTCCAACCCTGATTCTGTTACCGAGTTCTCTCCAAACCATTCCAAACCTGTTTGATGGGGAATACTGGGAAAAAGCTCGACTATATCTATAGTGACCATGAGCAAATCTGGTCTAAACCATTGTTGGTTGATTCCCTTCAGAAAATCCCAAGAATCTTTGCAAATATGGTCAAGGGAGGATAAAAATGTTTTCAAGCTAACATCAATAATCTTTGCAAGGGGTTCAGTAATACTACCTGCACCTGAGACATTTGGCCTAAATTTAATAGGGTTCAGGCTTTTATGTGTTTTGGGAATCCCAAAAATCACTGGGGTTCTCAGTCTATCAACGTGCAAGTAATTGTATAAATGTTCATTGATAGCCCCTTGTAACAGATGGTCAAATAAAAGAAAGTTAATTTTGGCATAAGCAATGTTCATTTGATTTTTGGAAACAAGTTCATATTGGTCTGTATCTTGTAACATACTGTGCAGGTAAGCATCATAATCAACCTTATACATTAATACTACCCCCCTCCCTTATCTGGTTTCATTACCCTACACCCTTCTTGCTTGAGGAAATCTATTAGTTGTACCTCTCTGTTGTTCAGATTAGTAGATTGTACGTTCGGTTTCGAATGTGCCAAAATCCTAATATCTTTCTCAACTAATTCCTCAAAAACCTTAAGGGAGGGGTGGGTGGACGGGTTGAATGTGCTAGATCTTACTAACCCCTGATTCGAGTTGGGCTTCCCTTTAAAAAATAAAATTAGATTCAATTGTCTCATGAACAATTTCAAGTCAATCAAGGTGTTAAACTAAAAAAAGTGAAGGAACAAAATTAAATCTTCTGGAAAACAAATCAAAAAAATCATTAGTGAGTACTACATCTGTAAAATTAAAAATAGTAGTGACATTGTGACATATAGCAGGTCCTCAATATAATAATTTAGCAAAACCCACCCCACAATACATCCTGTCATTACACAATCACAGCAACCTCCACACAGAATACTGATCACACACACACACACACACACACACACACACACACACACACATACACACACACACACACACACACACACACACACACACACACACACACACACACACACACACACTCTTGCAGTACTGAGATTCAAACCCCAACCTAGCTATGTATTGCTACTACAACGTAACACATTTTTTGCATGCGCCATAAAGCTTACTGGATGAATAAGGTTCTAAGGTGAGGAACATCACCAGCCTTTGTATATACTGGCATTGGGCGATGTAGTGGGTAAGAGATCCAAAAAATAATTTTACCCTCATCACACATTTACATTTGCCAGGGGTGAGGTTCAAACGTCTATCTAACAAGCTTTATGGACCATAATGTTACACATTTACCACATGCACCACTGACTTGATATGGTTCAGGCTTTGCAACAGGTACTTGTAAGGTGGATGATATCTGCAGGACTGCTAAAGTCAGGCTCTGAGATGTGTACTGGCTGTAACTGGGGACAAAATTTTTGAGGTGCACACATATATATGTACACACAAAACACTTGCCACAGATGAGATTAAAACCCATATCTGTGTAATTACTGCTACTACATTATTCCACATTTATGGCACACATCACAAAGCTTAGAGAGCTAGCCCTTCTCCAAAGGTGTATTTCAAGGTAGATGACATCAGCAGGCTAGCTTAAGTAGGGCAATGGGAGGTGTAATGACTGTGAATGGCCTCAAAAGCATTACTCTGTACACACAGACACAGTTTCACTGTTGCCATGTCAGGGATTAGAACTCTTGCCTAACTTGTACATCACACAATAGCGTTACACAGTTATTGCACATGCCACAGAGCTTACAAGGCTGAAACTTGTCCAAGGAGGTATGTCAAGGTGACTGACATCAGCAGGCTTGCTAAAGTAAGGCAATGGGAGGTGAAGTGTCTGTGAGTGGCCTCAAAAGCATTACTCTCTACACACAGGGTCTATATTAGAACCTCAAAAGTCCTACTCAGAGAATATGTATTCACTGACACATATTACCTGAACTGCAAATACACCGAACACCCTAAACCGCAAAATTCAAAAACTCGAACTGTCATAGATGTCCAACCCCACTGTGCGCTACATACTACCTACCCAAACAAAATAAATAAACCACATACAAACACTAACCAAAACCCTACTTCTAACCCTATACAAACCCTTACATACATTACTATCTATGCACTTCCCTTAACCCACACCCTAACCCTAAGGTCCGTAACTATCGCACACTTACCTTACAGAGCTATACCCAAACAAACTAAATAACACACACATATGCACTTAATAAAATCCTAATTCTAACCCTACATGAAACCTTGCATACATTACTAACTATGCACTTACCATAACCCGCACCCTAACCCTAAGGTCCATAACTATTGCACACTTACCTTACAGCGCTATACCACAGAAGGGCCAACTCTGACGATTCAACATTTTGGATTTCACGCTTTAGGATGATCGGTGCTTTCGCGGTTCGACATATATGTGTCGACATTTCCTTATTTGGGTAAGTGGACCTTCGCAATTTTAATATGGAATCCTACACACACATACACAGAGTTTCACAGTTGCCATGTCTGGGATTTGAACTTTTCTCTAACTGGTACATCACACTACAGCATTACTCATTTATTGCAAGCTCCACAGAGATTACAAGGCTGAACCTTGTCAAAGGAGGTATTTCAAGGTGCCTGACATCAGCAGGCTTGCTAAAGTAGGGCAATGGGAGGTGTACTGACTGTGAATGACCTCAAAAATATTACTCTCTACACACACGCACAGAGTTTCACAGTTGCCATGTTTGGGATTAGAACTCCTACCTAAGTAGTACATCATACTACAGCATTACTCAGTTATTGCACATGCCACTGAGCTTACAAGGCTGAATCATGTCCAAGGAGGTATTTCATGGTGACTGACATCAGCAGGCTTTCTAAAGTAGGTCATTGGGAGATGTAGTGACTGTGAATGGCCTCAAAAGCATTACTCTGTATATACACACACTCACACACACACACACACACACACACACACACACACACACACACACACACACACACACACACACACCACGCGCGCACACACACACAGAGTTTCACATTTGCCATGTCTGTGATATGAACTCCTACCTAATATGTCACACTATAACATTACACTGTTATTGCATGCACCACAGACCTTATAGGGATGATCCTTGTCCAAAGGGGTATTTCAAGGTGACTGACATCAGCAGGCTAGCTAAACTAGGGCAATGGGGACTGCAGTGTGTGTGAATAAGCCATAAACCATTCCTATGGAAATGCACACACAACACTCAGTCACACATAACTTTACATTTGACAGGACTGTGTATACAACTGCTAGATGAATAATGAATTGTACTGTCATGTTACACAATTGTCACAAGCACCACAGACACTATAGTGCTGAGGGCTACAAGAAGCAAATGTCTACAGTGATAGACATCGGCACATCATGTGATATTGGCCAGTTGGATGTGTGGTCGGTGGGACAGGCCTCATGATGGGAAGCTTTTTGTCACTGTCTGTCTTTCTCTTCCCCACATCTCTGCTTGTGTATGTTTGACCTATTATAGCATGTTGTCCTTGGATATATGTGAGTATTCCTATCCGATGTGTGTGCAAAGCATGACTGGCGTGCAGTGTGGTGTGTGTGCGCAGAAATCTGTGACTGACAGATATGTATAGTCCACTGTTATTGCCAGACATGGGCTTCATTTCTGTAAGTGTAGGAGCATGCTCAGTATGACCCTTCTGTATTTTGTTGTCAGTCATGGGCTTCGTTTCTCTAAGTGTAGGATCATGCCCAGTATGACCTTCTGTATTGAATGTGTGAATAGATTCTAGGTAGTTTGTATTCCAGTGCAGGTATTTGTGTTCTACACCTACAGATAGCAACCTGTTTCTGCAGGATATCTGTAGATAGGTTGACAATATGGAGTTACAATGGGCAAAGGATAGTGGAATACAGTAACTAATTGTGTCTGTGTTGCTTCTGCTACATGGTTTGGTGTTAGCACACATAATCAGTCATATGTACTGTTTTACACTGTGATGTATTATGTCATCAACTACTGACAGATATACTTATTTGCTCACAGTAATTTCCTGGGGAATACAAGATGAATGAAGCTGTATCCAGTATTGTGGTCTGCAGCCTACATATTCTTGCACACTCATGCCATTCTGGAAGGGAAGCTGCAGACACTTGCTGATTGGTCTGTGTAAATGGTCCAGCACCTTGGTACTTTGGTGGTTGAGGATCCCCAGCTTGTACATCTATCAATGTGGCAGAATGGCCATATCCTGCTGTGGCCATACTTCACAGCTGTACAGATTCATACAGGTTACCCAGAGGCAGAGCTCATATATCTGATCAGTTCCCCTTCACATTGTGGTTTATGAGTAGGTTTGTAGCCACCCATTCCTGGGTTTGCAGCCAGGGATAGTATTGGCACACATCAGAGTTTCAGACTTCACACAATCCACAACGTCCATGCTTCTACCCCCCTGTTATTCAATCCTCTTCCTAACATTATGCAAGTGATATCTGATAAGTATCCCTAAAGTTATCACTTCATCCCAGCAGTATTTAGGGGTTGGTCCACAGTTCGTGCAGTAGGACATGGTGGGCATGCTACTGGGATTTGTTGACATGGCCTTGCATTTGTGTTTTGTGGACTGTGTTATGTCATTATTTGGGACTCCATGTGATAACATACATTGGCAGTTACGGTGAGGCACAGACCTGTGACAGCGGACTGTAGGGCGTTTGGTAGTGATGCAGGCCATCTGTAGCAGGCCATTGCATTTTGCCACTCCTACAGTCACAGGCTGCAAGCCACTGGATTCCCTTGTAGTGACAGGGTAGGTGTGCAAGGTGTTAATGGCAATAGTTTATGTCCTTATTAATACATTGGTGTAGATACTGGCAGGGTGTTGCTTACAGCTAGGGACACACCTGCATACGACACCTCTTCAGCATGCTGCATTCTGTGGGTATTCACATACAGAAATGGGGGTCATACTATACTCATTCCCAACAGGAGGGACATGACCTGTGATGAAGCTGTGGCGATGGTGGGGTGAGGTGAGTGCATGTGTGCTATAGAAGCTTCTTGGAGCTGACTCATAGATATACATTGGGCATTCCCCTTATGCTGGCTTGTGTGGGGACATCAGCAGTTTCTCAGTACTTCATAACTGTGCCTTTTGTGGTTTGCCAGTGTTTGGCCAGACTACATCAGCATTCCATACTACACAGACAGCTAATGTGCTGCTAACCTGTATGTACAATTTCAAAGGTGTGTCCATTTGACAGTTACATTTTATATACTCAGTCTAGGGTACTTCCATCTGTGTACTGTGTGTATGTCTGGGCCCACATTCATGCCATGTCCATCTTTCAGCTGGTGACAGATATTACATCTGAACAATTAGTATGGATTACTGCTGGATTGGGTCTTGCTGGGATGCATTGTGTTTGGCACTGCAGTTGTTGGAACTTGGCCCTGTCATCAACAGTACTGGCCATAGGCCACCGGGACACAACCCTCCATCCCTACATGCTGACAACTTCCACACAATATACAGCACACAGCAGTGCATGTTGTACACATGCAACAATCTATCCTGCTAATTTGGCCAGCTCAGGTAATCTGTGCTTCACTGTTATTATACCTACATGTACATGTTACTACATCTCTACGTAGGATTGTGGGGGGGGGGGTGGGAGGCACACCTGACAACTGTAAAATTTGCTATGACTGTATTGGTATTTCAGGTACTCTGTTGGCTTCCACTTCATTCTGTATTCTGACCTATCATGCAGACTACAGGCATATCAGTGTAGTACAGATCTTAGGTTTTATTCACCTACATTTCAGCTTCAGACTTCTTGCCCTTCAGAACTAACATCCAACTGCCTGACCTGTTGTAGTCTGTCTCTGTAGGTCTGGAGGGGGGCTGTTCTCTTTTGCCATCAATAGGAGGCCTTAGCACAGCCTTTCTTTGTGGTCATCTACACCTGTCCTGCTGGATGAGAAGGTTGTTGGGTATGTGAGCCTCATTGACATGCATATGTGTGTCCTATGGACACACATTTGGCCCACCACATGTCCTGCAGTGGGATTTGTCTCCTTGTCTAGTACTGCCTACTATGTTGACACCAGTATTTGTTATGGATTTCATGCTGACCATATAGGTGCCTACTATCTGCTGCCATCCCATTCAGCCACCTGATTCCCTTGCATGCTCACATCCATACCATAGATACAAGTAGCAGAACATACTACTCCATTCAGCAACTGATAAGGAGAGTGACTTACCTGGTGGCTGTGCCAGTATTGAGGAAGGTGCTGAAGGGCCGACTATGTTGGATGCACATAGTGCATTCCCTATACATGGTTAAGCACAGGTAGTGTCATGTTTGCCATCCCTTTTACTGTATGTGTGCATCAGAGAGGGGTGTCATTTCCTGGGTTCCTACCATGTCAGTGTATGTGCTATGCGTTGCCTCTTTGTCAAAGCCTGGGCATACTGAACATGCCTCCTTCTGCCTACAGGGGCAGGATCAGGTTGTTCTTCCTCCGAGTCAGTCTGTGCCTGTGCTGGCCTTGGCAATAGTGAGGGGCTGTGTGGCCCTGCCCCTTGCTGTTCCTGCTGCAGCTGTTTCCACAGGATCATATTGTGTAGCATGGCACATACAATGAAAATGTGGATACATGTAGCTGGAGAATACTGCAAGGCTCCATCAGATATGTCTTGGCACTGGAACTGTGACATGAGCATCCCAAGCACACGATCTATTATGATTCTGGCTTGTGCGTGTGCCTCATTATGGAGTTCTTGTTCAGGTGTGTGTGCATTTCTGATGGGTGTTATCAGCCACAGCTCCAATGCATAACCAGCATCCCCTATTATGTGGCCATATGGGATATCCCCACTGGCAAATCGCTGGTACAGTTGCGTCATATGCCAGAAGTAGAAGTCATGATAGCTTCCAGGGGTGCTGGCACACGCATTCATTATAATGCCCAGGGCATCGCACATGACCTGGCAGTTGATAGAGGGGAAGCCCTTGTGGTTTATGGAGACCCTACCCTGCTTGCTGGGTGGTGCTTTGATGTGTATGTGCATGCAGTCTATAGCACCCACTACCTCAGGGTATTCTGCTATTTGGTGGAAGAGACACATATTGCTGGTCAACGCCTCACAGTTGTTGTGGAAATATATGTGCTCACCGGCATGTGCTGACATGGTATCCAGGAACTGTTGGAGTACCCTTCATCCTGATGCCTGTGAGAGCCCCATGATATCCTCAATTGGCCTTTGGAAGGTACCTGTGGCTAGT
>NC_056731.1:987127456-987144956 GCF_019279795.1 Protopterus annectens
AAGGAATCCAAGGACTCAGGTCGGTTCTTCCTCACTGGAAGTTTTGAAGTTCTTAAAAAAAAAAAATAAAAAAAAATATATATATATATATATATATATATATATATATATATATATATATATATATATATATATGTAATCTTTTTATTTGTGTTTTATTTTGTGTTTTAAACTGTAAAAATGTAACAGTTTGTTAAATGTCTTTTTGGAGCTTTTCTCCCCAGGCCTCTGCTGAAAATAGATATGTATCCAGTAGGACTATCACAGTAAACAAATGCAAAATAAATAAATAAAATAAATAATGGTTGCAATATGTGTTGCTCAATGTATACTGCTGTTGCTTTGAATTGATTGTCACTTTTATCAACTTTCATTAACATCTAAGGGTTGGCTCATCCACTCTTACTGTGATGAGGTAGCTCTGCTTGCTTGGAGCCAAAGAGGAATGGAGGGATGTCATGTATTGTGGAAGTTTTGGAAATACTGAAAGCTTTGATAGTAGGGGATATGTGCAATTGTTAGCAGGTTAGTGTTATATTTACGGCTATGGAAAGGGATAGATTTGATTTGCTGTTTTGTACAGTTTGTGTTTTTTTATAGAATGAGAGTATAAGTGCAATCCTTTCTGTGCTAAGGTTAGAGAAAAGGTTAGATAAGGTGACATTTTGAATGCTTTATATGTATTTGTCTTGGTGTATGTGCAGTGAGGGTGCATCTGAGAGAGTTGTTTAGTCCTATTTTTGGGAAACGTTTTTTGGTAAGGTAATGTGTAGGGATAGGGTTAGGGGCAGCAATAGATTTAGTGTTAGGATTAGTACAAACGATTAAGATTTTACAGTTGGACAAAGACACCCTGAGTATTGCTACTCGTGTGTGCTAACCCTAAACCCTACCATTTCATGAAATCCCAACCCTGAACATTAACAAAAACACTTTAACTACACTAGTATTCAGACAAATTATGTCTATATATATATATATTGCTTTTCTTTTTACACTTTTTGTTGATCACAGGAAGAGAATGTGTGTTCTTGTTTTTGATCAGGTGAACTGCAATATTTTTTTTCTGATATTTGTTCATTTCATTGTGCAGGGTGGCCATGGTGGTGCAGCGGTTAGCGTTGTTGCCTCACAGCAAGAGGTTCTCCGGTTCAATCCTCAGCTGGGGTGCCTTCTGTGCGGAGTCTGCATGTCCTCCCTGTGGTCACGTGGGTTTCCTCCAGGTGCTCTGGTTTCCTCCCGCATCCCAAAGACATGCTGTAGGTGGATTGGACACTCTAAATTTGCCCTAGATGTGAGTATGTGCATGTGTGTGCCTTCTGTGGAAGGTTGGGCACTGGGCTGGCAACTCAACACTGTAAAACTCCACTGCCAATCATGAGCAGACAGGTGATCCGCTGTGGCGACCCCTAACTGGGAAAAGCCGAAAGAAGTTCATTTCATTGTGAAAAATTGACGTGAAGTGCATTGATGTTTTCTCATATGAATTTAAACAAATAAACACATGTACATATATGGGAAGCCATGGTGGTGCAGTGGTTAGCATTGTCACCTCACAGCAAGAGGTTCTCCGATTCGATCCTTGGCTGGGGTGCCTTCTGTGTGGAGTCTGAATGTCCTCCCTGTGGTCACGTGGGTTTCCTGTCAGTGCTCCGGTTTCCTCCCACATCTCAAAGACATGTTGCAGGTGGATTGGACACTCTATATTGGCCCTAGGTGTGAGTGTGTGTGTGTATGTGTGTGTGTGTGTGTGCCTTCTGTGGAAGGTAGGGTGCTGGGCTGGCAACTTGACACTGTAAAACTCTACTGCTAATCATGAGCAGACAGGTGATCTGCTATGGCAACCCCTAACCAGGAAAAACCAAAAGAAGAAGACACATACACATATATATATATATAGACAGAGAGATATAGAAAGAGATAGAAATATTTATATATATATATATATATATATATATATATATATATATATATACATACCTTGTGAATAAAGTGTGAACTGGGACTCATGACATGAAATATTTAATAGGGCGTCCATGACTTGTTTACATAATTTATTTTATTGATGACTATATCTAACTAAAAAAAGCTGTTGCCTGACTAGATATGATGTCACTGGTCTTGATTGTGTAAGCTACTTCTCCTTTGCATAGTTCTTGGCTCTTCCTGTATCTAATTATTGTTTGTCTGGACAGTAGCAGACAATATAATGAAATCCAATTCAAACCAATATATATGTATATATATATATATATATATATATATATATATATATATATATATATATATATATATATATATATATATATATATATATATATATATATATAGTGCTAACTGCTGAATGCTGACTATCTGTCCCTTACTTCAGCCTGCCAGTGGTGGGCACATCAAGATGGCACCTCTGAGGGTCACTATGCCAGCATGGCTCACATGAATAGTTGCTGCCAGTGGCAACACTCACTGACAAGCGGGTGCAAGACATCAGTCTATTGCATGCAGGCACTCCCTATAAACCCTGTACAGCTCCTGCTGAGTACACTCATATTCAAACTTCTCTTTCAAAGGTACAGATTTCCTCTTTACAACAAATTGATTGTCAATGATCCCTCCAACTCCCTACATATTTCTAACTTTCTTTATTCATCTATGTGAACCTCCCTTTACTCTTCATACTTGTTAAACATCCTTCTCCAAACTTGCTCCTCTCTCCTGAAACTATCTTCCTGAAAAAAAAAAATCAAGCAAACTGGAAGACTTGCATCATTCAACAATTCTTGGTTAAAGACTTAAGTCTGGACCACCTTACCCTATTATCATTCTGTTTATTATTCCTTCCTTACTTTGATTACACTGGAAGAAAAATTCTCTCTCTCTCTCTCTCTCTAACTCTTTATATATGCATATATATTCACATTTATGCATTTTAATATATATATATATATATATATATATATATATATATATATATATATATATAGTTTACTATCAAAAGATTAAAATTCAGTGTGAAGGTCGAAATAAAAAGGAGCAAACGTCATTTCATGGACGTTTCAATGGTGAGCTTCTTATAAATGCAAATAACCTAGTGGTTTCACCTTCAAGAATGTCAATAACATGATTTTGTCTATTTAGCTGTGTCAGGAATCCCTGTTAGTATACAAGGCAGTTGTAAAGTATAAACGGATTATCAGTAACATGAAGATCGCATTCCAGTGATTTAATCGTCATAAGTGGGATACCATCAATAAAGTAACTAACTAGTGTAATCAATATTTCTTGGCTAAACTAAAGTTATGTGCTGATACAATAGTTGCTTATGATTTCTCTTTCTTAGGTAATGTACTGTACAATGAATCCTGCTGACAGTCATGACACTATTCCCGGCAAGGTTGGATCAATATATAGTACTGTACTAATGCAAAAAGGGAAAAAAATATTAAATGTCGACAGCTTTCAATATTATTTGGAAAAGTGTAGTGACACTTAGCAATACTGGTTTTGCACTAGGAAAGGGAAAGATAAGCATAAGGGGCGTTGTGTTAGTGAAACAGTTAATGAAGGTGAGAAGTTGTTGAAAACTACTGGACACTTCCTCAGGACAAGTACGTACTAATATTAAGAGATGCGCTGAAACAACAAGTGAAGACCCATGTAGAACTGTATCTGAAGTAATGGTGACAACTTATAAAGATATTGTTACATGTCTTCAAAATATAGATGTTTTGAAGCAGTGTCTGTAGAATACGTAGGAAAGATAGGGAACTACATGGAACAGATGTTATGTCACTAAAAGAGTTAACACCAGAGATGTTGCCACCTAAGAATAGTGTATTTATTATATATCATGGCAATTCATCTCACATAACACCACCTGCTGTAATCATAACAAGTGAGTCAAATCTGCATATTTTGTGTGCTTGAGAAGTTATATTAGTAGGTGATACTTTTCCACAGAGCACTGGAGAGTGTAAGTCTATACCATACACTGCAGCCTACAAGGGAGTGCTCAAGGAAAAGTAATTCCAGTTGTTTATGGTTTATTGTATTCAAAAACAGAAGACACATGTGATTACTTCTGGAGATTAGTACTAGACCTCTGGATTGTTATTGAAAGCAGCTATAGTCCTTAGTGATTTTGAAAAGGGCAAACTCAACAGCATAATATGTAATTTGCCAGACTCAAGTGTTAAAGGCTATTGGTTTCATTTTTGTCAAATTATTTGGAGACAAATACAGAAATTATCCCTGGGGTTCAAGAAGCTCAGCACAAGGGCGGTTTTAGCCTTGCGCCAAGCATTCTCACTACAGATGGCGCAGCAGTGCCATATGAATATGTATGAGGGCACGTCGCCGCACCTTCGATGTGCACAGGAAATGTGTGCGAGTGCAGGGTGTGTACAAGTGCTCTACAGAGGTGTAAACTTGCCCCGACAGTTGCAAAACCTACTATGCCTACTAGTAGAGCCCGCCCCTAATCATAAGTCAGTAATTCAGTATCCGTGGATACCGAAATGTATGCTAAGCATACAAGAGTGTCCATGAACAGTGAAATAAAATCTAAGTAGTAAACACACAAGCACATAGTGGAATGTTAAGCCCTGTCCCTAGACCTTTCACAGTCAAATTCCCTGTGTCCCTATTATACATTTGAATAGATGCAATATCGAAGGTGTAAGCAAAGCACAGCATGTTTGTGTGTCGCTGCTCTCCGCAGAGTGTAGCTTACACATCATATGCATTCAAACAGAGAAAAAAATGCGGATTCAAAGAAAATGTCAATAGTGTAGTGTTTAGAGCATCCGCCTAACAAATAGGCATTCACGGTTCAAGCCCAACAATAGCACCTATCATTTTACATGTGGAATGAATTTGTTTCGCTGTAAAACCGACATAAGAATATCGAATGAAATATTTAACTTAAATATCATTCAAGCAAAGTGGCACTGTCATAATGAATAAGGTACTAGTAAGCAGCTGTAAACACAAATAAGCAGCAGTAAACACATATAAGTACCAGTAAGCAAGTCTGAGTGCACTTGCATGGGTCTAAGCAGTGCCCAGCATAGGAAATGTATATAAGTATATACAGATATATAATATATATATATATATATATATATATATATATATATATATATATATATATAGATATATATATATATATATATGAAGAATGAACAATGTAACAATAAAGCATGCAAAAGGAATGAGAAGGCACTCAACAGCAACCCCAGTATTATAAAGCGCTGTCAGCGTATGTCATATCAAGCTGGGCAGGAGTGAGCAGAGCACTGCTATACACACCACAGGCAGGATATTACCAGTGGGAGTAACATTGTTGATCTGCTAAGTCTACTTTAATCACAGAGGGTAGTCCCTGGTGGGACTACAGAAAAATTGATAGACCATTTGGACATCCGACCATTACACAAGCAAGGGCAGGTATGTTCAAGGACTAAATGGAGGGAGAGCCTGAGATTACATGGGTTGGGACAACATATGTGTATGGCCCCTGATGCTCGGGAGAGGGCAATGCGTGGAGGTGTGTCATGGCTGCGATAACAAGTGGACAATGGATGGTATGCTTGTATGTTGAACACGGGTGGGGTGGAGGAACTATGGGTATGAAATTATGGAGCCAGGCGTGCCAGGGTTGGATGGGCTGGTTCTAATTGGACTGCCCCGTGGAGGTCAGTGAGTTTGTTATAAGTATATATGGATACACACATGCATATCTATACACACACACGCACACACACACACACACACACACACACACACACACATATATGTATGTGTATATATATATATATATATATATATATATATATATATATATATATATATATATATATAGTTGCAGACATATACATATATATATATATATATATATATATATATATATATATGTGTGTGTGTGTGTGTGTGTGTGTGTGTGTGTGTGTGTGTAGATATACACAGATATACAGCTATGATAGGAAACAGCACACAAGAATGACATATGTTCACAGGCTATGCCAATGGAAGTGAGGGGCCCAAGCAAGAAACATGAAACA
The DNA here is from genome assembly GCF_019279795.1 of Protopterus annectens. Classification (NCBI taxonomy): domain Eukaryota; kingdom Metazoa; phylum Chordata; order Ceratodontiformes; family Protopteridae; genus Protopterus; species Protopterus annectens. The sequence goes on from NC_056731.1 coordinate 987,133,516, forward strand.
TGTAGCATGAACATCCACCCCCCCACCCAGCCGGACACAGGAAACATGCACACAAACAATGTAAAGAGTCCACTGCTCCGCAGACCACAGGAAGGATACAACTGGGGGGTACACAGTGCACCCATGAATTCTATTCTTGGAACCCAGACAGGAACGTCCCATGTGGGACACCCCAAAAATTGGCAAGACCAAAAGAAAATGATAGACCGAACATTCTAGCTGGGCTGTATTATGACCCATGGGTCGAGACAATTGTATGAAATGGGTCCTGAGAAGTGGAGAGTGGGCAGCGTGTAGTGGTGTGTCCAGAACAGACCAGGACCCAGAGTAAGGATGGGTGCTGTTGAGGAGGTGCGGGTGGGGGAACTATGGGTAGTTACTTATGGGACTAGGTGTGCAGGTGTTGGCTGATATGGGCCTATATGGACAGCCCTAGGGATGTAAGCGAATGTGTTCATTGGGAAGAGGCATCGCCCAATGAGCAGTCACACCCAGTATGAGTCCCACTGCAGCAAAGTGTAATTTATATGGCAAGGAATGGAATAACCAGATGTAGATGTATATATGTAGAGGTATGTATATGCATATCTACCCATAGCGACATAGAGATAAGCCTCTCCCTCTCCGTAGTACAAATGTATACATACAGAGACAGAATACAGATACATACCCACATATAAATATATACGTATACAGACACCCATAGACCCATATGTTGTTAGATATATATATATATATATATATATATATATATATATATATATATATATATATATATATATATAGATAGATATATAGATGTATCTGTATATATATATATATATATATATATATATATATATAGAGAGAGAGAGAGACAGCAAAATATAAATATACATGTATGCATACATATACAAATATATCTGTATATAGTAATGTATATAGATATATATATGTGACTGTAAATATACACATGTATATAAGTAGGATATGATACAGCAGTTATGAGTTACATATGTTCACAGGCCATGCATATGAGGGTGAGGGGTCCAATAAACAAACGTGTAGCATCAACCCCCCCCCCCAACTAGGCCGGTGAGACATACAGACCCATAATAAAAGTAAACACACCACTGCTTCCCAGACCATCTGTGGGATACTACCAGTGGGAGAGACCTGCCAGGTCTAATCTTGAAACATAGACATCGATATCCCTTGTGGGACACCAAAAAATAATGATCATTGGAGGCAGTCCTGGTAATGACTCATCAAACAGGCTGTAGATGCACACGGACCAGTAGGTTGGTCAAGCCTGATAACCCATGGGTCGACTCAACGTACGACATGTGCCCCGACACAGGGAGAGTGGGCAGTGTGTAGTGGTGTGTTTATACCCCACCTGCGCCCACAGTAAGGAAGAGTGCGTTAGAGGAGTGGCAGGTAGGGGAACTATGGGTATGCAATTATGGGCCTAGGCATGCAGGTGTTGGCTGGCACAGTTGTATTAGGACCGCCCCGCAGATGTAAGTAATATTCCAAAATGGGCATAGCTGAGGCCTATACCTCTCAACCCCTAAGAGCAAATCCACTGGACAGGACATAAACCACTGCGGAACAAATAGGGACCATACCTCTGAACTGTCCCCAATTTCCAAGGACGTACCTGATTTCGACTCAATTTCTAACTCTGTCCCACTTAATCCCTCCTAAAATCAGTGACATTTGGAGGAAAGGTGGTGAATTACATGTAATGAATAATGACAACAATTAAGAGTTATAAACATCATTTACCTCAGAATATGTGTATGAATTCATATGCTCTGAGTCTGTCAATTTGTCAGGTTAATAGCACCTATAATTTAAATGTGTCCCTGATGTTGTTATGTCATGTCTCTGATTCAGTTTGCATTTTTCCCCAATCATATGAGAGGTCTGATAGGGACAGAAAGCACATATTCCACTGACAACCTTAGAAAGATGATAGAATATTGGGTATGCAGTAGCATGACTCGGCTGAAAGATGTGGGTTCCAAAACCCAATTACTTGTTTGTATTGAAGAGTGTCAGTTCCCATGTATTAGCCAGACAGGCACAGATTGTAAGAGGAACACACCAATAATATGAATCAAACTCTGGACAGGCCGCGGATTCCGTACAGTCGAACGGCATGCTGTCGCCTAATGGGCAGCCATTCCTGATACTGTAGACATGTTTTCTGATGTAATAGGCATTACAAGGTAATAGCATAGTCCTCACTCCCACCCAGGGGTGTGAGTGTCAGATGTAAACACCAAATGCAGTGTATTTGCTAGTGTGGAAGCAAGCGGGTGTAAGCCTGTTTGGCTGCCAATATGCGAGAATTACACTGGTAAAGCAATGTAGAGGCTAACTGAGTGTAAGAAACTGTAACCGGAGGTTAGCATTGCTTAGCTCCATGCATACCCTCGCACACCCGCTCACAACTGATTTAATGTGCCTTAATCACTCTGTATCCAATGGCCTTGTTCTGCCCATCAACAAAATAAACGGCCACGGCAAGGCTCGAAATATGGACCCTACACTCACAGCTATTGTGATTTACCACTAAGCCATGGCAGATATACAGACATCAGACCTTATCACAAACATATCATCCAGCACAGTCATTCAACAGTATAGGAAATGTATTCCATCATGTAGATGTATGTGTGAGTGTTTATGTCCAGATATAGATACATACATATATATATATAGCTATATCAGGGACATCCCATGTGACAACAAAGCATTACAAAGGAATGAAAAGGGAAACACCAGCAATGCCCGTATTATGTAGTGGTGTTGTCCTATGTAATATCAAGACTCTGTCAGACTGACATGTGTCATTCATACACACAAACATTTGTACATTGGCCAAATACATGTGCATGTTATTTACATTAACACAACAGTTCCTGTCCAATCATTATGTGAGAACAGTAGTACTCTTACAAGGTGCTGTGTGTGACATCATCATCATGATAAAGGTAAATGGAGTAACCATAGAGGGACCAGTAGTGTTGTGTGTACAATGGGGTCATCCACATCACGTGTACCTGGAAACTTTAGGAGTCATGTGCATACTAGGATCGTGTGCCTAAGAAACAGGGGTGAGGACAACTGGAGTATGTTGTGATGCATATTAAAAGGGTTACATGTGTCCAGTGGATATGTGTGTGAAATGGACAGCTATTTATGGGGCAAATGTTGTTCTAGGAACCGATTGGCCTTTTGTTTCCTTAGGGTGAGAGTGGGATGTGGGGGAAGGAGAGTAGGTATGGTCGTGGAGGATAGGTAGGGTAGGATGACAGACAAGACAGCATACAGGGTTGGTATATGACACATGTGGTGGGATACACCTCAGAAGGGGATTGGTGTTCAGCTGTCACAAGCCCATGAGCCCCCAGATGGAAACAGTGGGATGGAGGTCCCCAGCCATGGGCAGCCACCACTGCAGCAAAACAGCTGCACAGGTGGCAGTGCTTGGGGCTATCTAGGAGGGGCAGCCTCACCCTGTAAATGTGACACTCTGCCCTTGAGCTGTTGTATCTGGCCTCAAATCCCCTTATTGAGCCCCCTACACACCACTTCTGGGACTGTACAACAGCAGACATGTTCCTGTCTGGATCTGTTCCCAGGGCGGACAAGCCCCGTCCTCAGTGGTGGTACCACCAGAAGGCGGTGTAGAGCCAACAGAGGTGGAGGTCCAAGGCTGGATCCCAGATGTGCTGGTGCCTGGTGCCATGGCCAGCTGAAGCAGGACAGGAGGTTCTGCTGGGATCTCCAAACCCATACAGTCTATGGTGTTGCAGTTTAAACACAGATATGGTTTAGTAATATTCAGCAGCATTCAGGATTACTTATAACAGCATGCATAGATATGACCATCAACCCAATACAACAGATGGTATACATTTGCAGAGGGAGCACAACACATGCATATATACACTGCATGATAGCTGCACAAAGTGTAGAAGACTTGTGACTGCAGCTATGAACAGTGGCCCATTATTGGCATGTCACTGAGAACCCCAGACAGTGTCTGTCATACCACTGTTTTATGTGATATATGTCCAATCAGGGATGCGATGGCAGTAAATCATCACTATCACCATGTACTGACTGCAATCCTCACACTATGCTCCTGCAGTTAACAGATGTGTGTTCAGTGAGTAACACAGGAAACAAATGGTTCCACACACTGACCAGTCCACAGATGGTCCTACAGATGGGGGGTCCCTCACAAACAGAGCACTGTCTTGTCAGTTTTAAAACATGCAGAATAGCCATTACCACACACAACTTGTTGAACAGGCAGTAGTCTCAATGAAGCATAGCTACACTTACATGCTGTAGTCATGTCTGGCACATCACCCTCCTGGCTATTTCCCACTGTGTATGTTGTTTGGGGAACATCCAGATATCATCTGTGATGCCTCTTACCAAACACCAGATCCAGGTACCACTCACAGCGACTGTCATGGGCAAACACCAACATGATGTTCCTAGATATTGTACTGTGTCTTTCATGCAATTGGCTATGGGAACATCATCACAGCTGTTCCACATGCAGTCAGCTAGAGGAGGACTGCAATAGGTGCAGAGGCCATCACCTGATCATGACCATCACTTACAAAACACAAGCTGCTGCTGAGCAGGTGTATACCTCCACATCCACCAGAGAGTGTGTGGGAGGGACAGACAGAGGCAAAGTACATCAGAGAAGGGCTTGGAGACTAAAACCTAAGCATCGTCTGTCACACACCTACCAGTACAGGGGTGCAAACCCCTGACTGACTAGTCATTACTATTACAAGTGCATGCAGTTACTCCATGTGCCACAAAGCTGACATGTTGGTGTGCTGTAAGAACATATGTGTGTGCTGGTGAGCGACATCTGCAACAGAGATATAGTAGACATACATTATATGTAGCAGACATGGATGCCCACATGAACGGATGTCATTGTCAACACAACCACACTCTCTAATGGACTCACATTGACACTCTTTGCCAGGCCCACAAATACACTTACAAACTACTTAGTTTGCCACACTGCAGTAATGCACAGGTACTACATGCACCACAGGAGATTTCTGGACGTTCTATGGGCTAGGGCATGTGAACGTGTTTGACATCTGTCAGTATGCCAGTGGAAGTTATACTGGGAGTGACTGTGGTTGGGAGCATCATACCCGACATGAAGACACAAGGTGCCAGTACTGACATGCATGTGTGCATTGCTTCATGGGTGTGTAGTGCTTGGCTGTGCAAGATGGCTGTACAAGGCTGGGTGAGGGGTAATCCTTGGCATCACACCACCTGACAATGGTGTGCAGTGTGGTACAGTGGTGTAGTGTCTGCAATGTCCCACACAGATGGGTATTGTATGAACTGTCCTGACATCCTGGTTACCATTGTGTATGGCCATAGCTTTGCAGTGCATGCCATGTCTGTGTTTGATAGTCCTTGACATGGACATTGCCTGGGATGTGCATGTCCCACAATAATGTACGGTGACATGTACAGGTGTACCTGGTTTGGCTGGCACATGCTGTGTACACAGACTGTTATCCTCTGATATGCCAATACTGGCCTGGTGTGGCAGGACCTGCTTATAGACAGCAGGTTGACCCTGCACCTGCATTGATAGCATGACACAGGTATTCCCTGGTGTCAGTGGCATTGGTCCATACAGGGCACATGTGTAAGACATTGTATGGCCTCTGTGGATCACATTTGATGGCACCACATATGTTGCAGGCATCCAGTGGGGAACATAGTGAAGGCACATTGTCTGTAATTTTGTGCTTATTGTACTGCTGTACAGGGAGCCATGCCCTCTGCAGCCCACTGCACTCACACCATGCCTACTATCTGTCATCAATGTGCAGGGTACTAGCAACATAGTGGGATATTCTAGGCAATTGTGTTTGTGTATGACACATGGATTCAAGACATATTCTGGGTAATAGCAGGGTTGCATACTTTGTTCACCAGGCCTTTTGCCAGATATAGGGGTATGGCTTGCCAACACAGTGCCTTAACTGACTGACATCTGTACTCCTCGTGAGGTAGACATTGTGACATATAAGATGGACACCATATAGGAAAACTACAAAATACACTCCCCAACATGTACAGTGGTTAGACACTTACAGCCACCTCCACACAGGCTCTGACAGTCAAACACACAAACACCTGCCATGTCTTGGAATAGAACCCCTACCTAACTAGTGTATCACACTACAACATTATGCAGTTACAGCATGTGCTATAGAGATTACAGGGTTACAGCAGTCCCAGAAGTGTAAGTCTAAATGGGTGACATCAGCAGGACTGCCAAAGGTGGTCATGCGAATTGTAAAGTGTGCATACTCTAACAAGCATTGTTCTTGTCTCAATCAAACAGAGACACACACACACAGTTGTCCTCTTTTGGAATAGAATCTCTACCTAACTAGTTTATCACACTACAGCAATATGCAGTTACAGCACGTGCTACAGAGAATACAGAGTTACAGCAGTCCCATTGATGTATTTCTAGGTGGGCGACATCAGCAGGATTGCCAAAAGTGGTCATGTGAATTGTAAAAAGTGTGCATACTCTAAAAGGCATTGTTACTTTCTCAGGCAGACAGACACACAAAGTTGGCCTCTCCTGGAATAGAGCCCCTACCTAACTAGTTAATCACACTACAGCAATAAGCAGTTACAGCACGCGCTACAGAGAATACTGAGTGACAGCAGTCCTAGAGGTGTATTTCTAGGTGGATGACATCAGCAGGATTGCCAAAGGTGGTCATGTGACTTGTAAAGAGTGGACATACTCTAAAAGCATAATTTCTTTCACAGGCAGGCAGGCAGACACACACACACACACACACACACACACACACACACACACACACACACGCACACAGTTGATCTGTCTGGGATTAGAGCACCTACCAAACTAGTTGAAAACACTACAGCATTATGCAGTTACAGCACATGCCATGGAGATTACTGGGTTGCAGCAGTCCCAGAGGTGTATTCATAGGTGAGTGACATCAGCAGGATTGCCAAAGAAGGGCATTCCAAGTGTGCTGCGTGTTGTACGTCTTTTACCTGCGTGTACCTGCTGCTTACTGTCATGAAAACACATTTACACCTGCTTAAAAGTGTCTTATGCAGTCCTAATTGCCAATATCAACAAGTCTTGCAGATCTTGAACCCTGGACCATGCACACTGAGGTCACTGGATGCACCACTAAGCCATCTGGGTTGTATACATGCTGCATGGAGTCTATAATGCACATCCTACTACAGGTATTCCACAGTACTGAAAACAAATGGGACAGTCACTTTGTGTACATATGTACAGTACCCTTGAATGTACTGTACTCTGTGAAACAACAGACAAGTCTACATCTGTACAACTGTCATAACTACATATACACACACACACACACACACACACACACATATATATATATATATATATATATATATATATATATATATATATATATATAGATACACCTTCGGGATGTGTACATACACACACACACACACACACACACACACACACACACACACACACACATATATATATATATATATATATATATATATATATATATATATGCATATACACAAACACAGCCATAGACATATATATATATATATATATATATATATATATATATATATATATATATATATATATATATATATATATACACACACACACACACACACACATGTCTGAACACCCTTTGTGACACAGAAAGGTTCCAAAGGAACTGATGTGCACACAAAACAGAGGCATCTCTTGTGTTATAACATTTAAATGATAAGCAGATCAGCAGAGAAGGGATGGTTGTTGTGTATGTGGAGTTTGGGGTGGGGAATGATGGCTAATGTAATCTACCCCTGGGATTGTGGAGTTAGGGTGGGGGAATGATGGGTATGGACCTACACCTCTGTGACTACTTCTGTGTCACTGCTCGACAGTGGCACAGGAAAATAACATACCCAACTGTAGTATTGCTTGACTGTGTATTCTTTACCATTCCTAACTATGTAATACTTTGTAGACACTGGTCACCACAGGTGGCTACCATGGTGTGATAAAAGACTTTAAACATGTGTATGCCTGGCTACAGGGTAGTCACACACACAAACACACACACATTTGCCAGTATTGTGCATACACATCTTGCCTATGTAAAGGTAACTGGTACAGTGGTATGCAGTCGGGGTATGTGCCACAGAACACATACAATTACACTTACTCTGATTCCACTTCTGAACTGGGTGACATCACAGGACTGATTACTTGCAGTTGGGAGGGGGGAAGAGAGAGGTTTAGCAGTTGACAAGGATAAAAGCCAGTGCAAAAGGAGGTATCTCTTTGGAATGCAGCAAACCCGCTGTCATGACAGGATGCAGACACAAATACACACCCACACTCAGCCATTTGTTGACACACACTCAGGCATTTGCTGACACATACACACAATCACACTCAACCATTTGCTGACACACACACACAGACATTCGCTGTCACACACACAAACACCTGCACACAGCTGCCAGTAGTGGGATCAGAACTCCTGCCTATCTACAGATCACTATTACAGTACTACGCAGTTACAAGACTTGTCACAGAGTACACATTCCAAGGCAGTCAGACTGCCCTTTTAAAATTGAGGACAACAGGGAGACTGACAGTCATGAAGTACATAGGTGTAGACCTGTGTGTTTAAAGTAGGTGACCATTACAACTTGTGTGCACAAACAAGACACATCATATGCAGGTAGGCCTGAGAGATATTGTTGTAGCATAACAGGAACCTGAACTGGAGTATGGCCATCTGTGCAATGATCAACTACTATCACTATACAGGGTTACAGTGGGCATGCTCATACACTTAGTAGCACAAGGCCGTTAGGGTTGCACTATGACTACAACTTCACAAGGTTATACTGGGCGTGCTCATACACTTAGTAACAAAGGGCTTGTTGGATGCACTGACTCAAATTACACAAGGTGGCAGTGAGTACACTCATATACTTAGTATCACAGGGCTGTTTGGGATGCACTCTGATTCTAAATACTGAAGGCCACAGTGTGCATGCTTAAACACTTACATGTACAGAACATGTTGTAATGGACTCCTATTGTAAACACACAGGTATACAGCTAGGTACATCTTATCTGTCAGTATATATGCACATCATACTGGTTTACTACCTGATACCTGTATGTGGCCCGTAAATTATATATCTGTGTCTGTGCTGTGTGACACACATGCATACATGTACATGAAGTGCTGACATATATATGTTACGTATACACATCCATGCATGTGTGGACGTGACAGGCAATAGGTTACCTGGGTCACACAGGTGGATGCTACTTACAGCATGTGTCACACACCTTGCTGTTCTGAAAGGCATACATTGATAGGTTGTGGACAGTGGCATTATACATGGAACAGTGGCATGTGCAAGCATAATGTATGAGCCACTTTGTGTAATGGTACTGAGGTGCAGGTGTCAAGATGACCCCTCCCGGCTGTGTTAGTAGTTGTCATTATTAGCAGGACTGCTACCCTAAGTATATCTCACATTGGTCATATACACAAGTTCTGCTGCTGTCTGTCACCTTACATGAGGCATTTGCTACCAAGCACATTAATGCCACGTGCAGTGATGTCATGGTACGAGTGGCAACTGTTAGACCAAAACAATGAGCCAATGTCCTGCTGTTATTATGAAGTTGTCCAGAGTCTTTTGTTCCGGGCTGTCATGACCGAATGACGAGCCTTCAACACAGAGCACATGCATCCATGTTACACTTGTTTATGGATAATACCTAGGTCACTTTTACCAATATAGCTGCATTCCAAGGCAAATGTCCTACACACAGAAGTAACACCCTGACACCTACATGACAATTGCATTGGATGCTTAAGCTAACCAGTGCTAAATGTGTGGCTTTAGTAATCCATTTGCTCAATGTAGAACCTACATTGGGAAATACTGACATCTGTGCAGTGAGGAACACCTGGCTGAAGGCTCTGTAGTGCACAATTGCACTACCACCATATAACTCAGATCCAGACATGTGGGCCATAACAGTGGTATGGTCCTGTCCAGGTGGTGGTGTACACATATTCATAAAGGCTACTCACATGTAAAGACCACTACTCCAACATAACGCATCACAGATGAGTCAGGTACAGGTGACAGTGGCAAATGCTGCATTCTAGGTTGTATCCTCATATACATCCACCACCTTGTTCCCAGACTACCAACACACATCCATATGTGGTATGACATAGTATGGTAGACCACCAGATAACTCTTGATTGGCGGACTGTACCTAGGCCTACATCAACTGTGCAAGGTACCCATATACAGACACAGCTGCATAATGTGTTATGCAATGCAATAATATTACTGTTTGTAACCAGCTCAGTTGTACACATACCAGGGTCCCTCGGATGTTGTCAGCATTAACGTGGTCAACTATTGCTGTACACCAGTAAACAACACCCTCATGGTTGGATATGACCTAACTGTACCTGCCCTGGATATGTACATCCCACACTCATACAACATAAATTACATTACCATAGCTTTTGTTTCCCTTTCTACATACAGGTTGCTACAGTCATTACACACATGCACATGGCAGATAGCATGCTAACAGTAAATAAGGTTTGATATCTATGTTGACAGAGGTAATATCCCCTCTCTACTGGTCATCCATGAAACCTATCATATCATACAACACCCCATGTGGCATGTATGTTTTTAGACATGTCCATCTAATGCAATGCCTACAAACATACCCAAATAACAGGACCATAGGACCTACAAAAGGACTGCATTGACAGAATCAGGGAAATCCAGCTCTACTCTGCATGTTTCTGAGTAGTCACAGGTGATATGTTCATGACATGTACAGCCATGTGTGGCCACAGCTCCTACATATACCCCATGTCATCAATTGCAAACCATGCATGCTGTGTGTTGTCTGGACATTAGCCTTAGTACCACAATAGCCAGTACTTGCTGTGGTGAGATGTTTACAAGCCACAGACCTCACACATGCTTGAATGAGTGTACTGCTTAGCTCTAACAGAGCACATTGGTGGCACTCTTCCAGTACACATGAGGTATGTGTGGCAAATATGATGTGCTCACTGTCGACCATTACAGTGCCCTGGCTTCACCATGGCACTGTCAAGTAACAGTTTGTAGGAGCATGATATGGAATAATGCTGTGTGTGTCTGGCTGATATGTGCTGTTGTAATATATGGACACCTGGCTATTCGGTGAAAGTGCTTGTGTCCTACCAGTACATGAATACAACATCCATTATGGTGTAATGCTGGGCTATGTTTCACACATGGTGTGGGGAAGATGTGGAATGTATCCTCTTGAC
>NC_056731.1:987149956-987204956 GCF_019279795.1 Protopterus annectens
TGCCTACACAAGCTGTGCACAGGCCTGTATGATGTTTAGTGTTTCACATCTGCAAAATTACCATTACACAAATGCCATAGTTGTATTGTGTTGAGCCAATGTACAACATGTACATCACTTCTACTGTGTGTGTTACTTCATGTCTCTGGCCATCCTCCATGGCCATGTGTACACATGTTCAGTCCAATGGTTGTGATGGCCATCTTATTTCACATGTCAGTGTTATCCCATATGACATACACACATAGATATCATATGCTCCACTGAGGACAGGGTTAGGCAGACAAAGGGTGGTATGTATGGGATGTGAGACATGTTTTGCAGGATAGTTGAGCAGTATTGCAGTCAGCCCACTACATGTCATGGACATGTCTGATAGCACATGACATTGTGTGACATTCATAGCAAGGGTATACTCCACAAGGGTTTATCCTGTGGGCTGGTCATATTCCAGCTCCAACACATTTAGAGTGTGTGCACACATATGCTCTCTGCACAGTACTGTTTGTATTCCCAACATGTGTAATGTTGATATGTAGTACCTGCCCCTACAGTGGAACACACCTCCACCATTGTATTCACTGTTGTCCACACATCTGTCAATGACAGTTTGGAAGGTTTAGTGTAGATGTTTCATATAGTCTGCAATTGTTCCACATAGGTAAACAGTGTGACGCATTGCAGGTCTGACCAGTGTCCATTAACAGGACCACCATACATTATGTGTGTGTGTGTTATTGCAGATAGCATGCAATTAATATATTTCGTGCATTATCAAGCCTGGTAAATAATAACAATCTCACCTGACACAGGCTGCTGTAGCTGCAAAATGCCAGAGGTACCTAAGCAGGAGTGTCACAGCAGTAAGATCATTATCCACACCTGTGTGATAGCTGCAGGGTGCAATGTCCATGTTAGCACATAAGCCAGTACAATACACTATACTATGGAGTATGCACATCTGTGCAAACATAGAGTAGCAGACTATAGTATGTGGCATGTGTGCATACATGCCTTGCATATGATGATACATTACATATTGTACAGTAACACATGTTACCATGGGAAATATAGTTGTTTTTTATGTGCAGTAGTGACTTACCAGGCAACTCCAGTCTCGGTGGTTGAGAGACACCCACCTCCACAATACCAGCTAAAGCTTGTGGATGGAGGTCTGCAGGTGTCCCCAGGTTGGCCAGTAGCTCCTTGGTGCGTGTGAGTGGGGCTGGGTAAGTGGGCCCTCACCTGTTGCACCTTGTTCCCTGGTGATTGCATTAGCATGCTATTTTGCCCATCTTATCAGGTCAGTGCAGTGTCGACACACCTGCTGATAGGTGCAATTGTGTCCGGCAACATAATTTACCCTCCTGCAGAGTTCCTCCCACAGGGTATCCCGCTGCTGTGCATCCTGTGGCACATGGCTGAAGAGCGTTGTGTGGTTGTCGAGGAGGTATGGGATGAGGACCTCATCCTCCAAGTGCTGTATGCCAGCAGTCTGCTACGTGGCATACCTGGAAGACATAATGATGGAGACAGGTCACAGTAACTCCCAGAGAAGTACAGCAGTACAGCTGAACATACATGTGTATCACATTTATTAAGATTGCAAATATGTCTTTGCAAATCTACATGACACTAACACCACTGACATGTATTAGTCACACACATTTGATACCTACTAGTGATGTGATGTTATCGCCATATATGTGTTTGTCATGTGATGACATTGCTCATACATCATGTGGATGTTGTTTTGATGTGGGCATGTCTGTTTGCCTGTAGTGGTGTCTTTACCTATCCGCACATGCCTAGATGTGTTCACATTAATGTAATTGACCTTAATGCTGTGTATATGTCACATATATAGTCATACATAGCCATTAGGGACATGGTCTGTGACCCTGCAGACTTGCAAGCATGTATGTGTTTTGCCATATACATCTACATGGCACTGTACAGCTATGTAGCATCCTGCCATGTATTGCCTGTGTTGCACATGTGTAACACATGGGACAATAGCTTGCCTGATGGTATTTGCAGGGTTGGATATCAACTATAGCATGTATGGTCATAGTGATCGAGTAGGCTATATGCCCTGGGCCATTTATGAGCCTAGGCAAACAGGTTACCTAGCTATAGGCAACAGACAGGTAAGTTTCAGTGACCAGTTCAAGCAGTGCCACAGAACTGATACACATGGTTACTGATATTTTTGGCATGCGGTCATCACACCATGTCACAGAGAGATGCAATGTGTAGCTTTGCTGGACAGGGATTCATAGTATGGCAAAAATGTGTTAAGTGCATGGGACAGAGATCTGTCAGGCATGTTGTGATCCTTGTACTAGAAAGGTGGATATCCAAGATGTGTGTGTTTATTTGGGATCAGGATGTGTTAAGTGTAGCATATCCAACACCTCTGCGTTGGAGATGGTTTTATTCAGAGTAGGCTGCATGCTACATAGTGCAGCCAGGGATTGGGAAGGGCAGTGTAAGCCATCTACACATGGGCAATGACCCTTAAAGGAAATATGTGATCTATTATGGGTCACATGGGTGTTGAGTGTGGCTGAGCAGTTATCTCTATATTTCTGGATGGCACCCTGTCATGATTAGGGGTGCCACATATGACTGCCTGTCTTTTGTGGTGAAGTAACTATCAAAGAGAAGTACTGTCCAGCTACATCCCATACACACATTTGCCATTATGTTGACCGCTGCCTAGGTGGTAGTTAATGGGTACAAGGTTTGTAACATAGAGGATGACAATGCAATACTTAGCTGTCAGATTGTGGCCATACATCACACATCACACATCTGACACACTAAGGTCCTTCTGTATGTTGAACGCAGCACACATTGAGTCAACTATTGCTCCTAGTTCATAGTCATTTGCAAACATCAATAGGTTGATGCCTTCTGTGTTAGTCTGTGTGGTATAGATAACAAAGAGGGGGAGTACCAGGAATGACCTCTGTATTACTGTGACTGGCACTGGCTTGATATGCATGTATTAGTCAGACACCTTCTGTAGTGGTGGTTCTGCCAACAGTCTAGTTGCCAACCACTCCTGTGACATAGGAATATGCACCTAGTTTACTGAGTGTAGCTGGAACACAGTATGTGTGATGGTATCCTACGACCTGGCAATGTCATGATATGCAGTGTAAATCAACCCTACTGTCATCTACATCTGTACCGAGTACATCAAAATACATTGACCACGGTTCATGGCCATACAGATCATACTCAGCAGGGTAGTTGTGCACTATGTCCCATTATCAATGGTGTCTCCCCCTTTGTGGGGTGTGATAACTGTTGCTGTGCACCATTCAGTGTGTACACAACCTGACATGGAGCTATGACTGAAAATGATGTGTATGTGGATACCTGAATGTTCTTACATTTGTATAGGATACACCCTTGGATGCTTGACAGATCCCACGAAAGCTATATGTATGGCTTTTGAAAGTGCAGCTTGTACCTGCATAGTCATAAGTACAGGGGCCCTGTAGTGTACATGGATATATTACTAAGTGTACCTGTTGGGGGGTGGGAGTGGGTTTATGTTCTCGGAGACCCTATCTGGATGAACGAGTGCTATTTCTGTAGATGCAGTACTTCCCATGCCATAGTGCTGTGCAGCACGGCAGGTCTTGTCATTGCCATTACAATTAATGATACAGCTATAGACTGCTCTGTGCTTGGCCTCATAATATGTGGCTGATTAGTTTCAAAGTAGCTTTGCATGGTTTTATATGGTGTATCTGCATCTTACTGAGGCTGACCAGGGATCACCTACACTCATGTGTGTTCACTCTTGCAACAGTTACTACCTTCTGTGGTACAGTTTAAAGCATAGTACCACCAGTTTGCCTACTTGTTTGTGTTGTGTTGAATCCTGGTTCTGTTTCAATGGCACAATCACTGCACATATGTGACTGCTTAAGGTTCATTTGTGTAGGATTTAGCATTTGCACATGCATTGCCCATCTGCATGTTTGCCATGACACTCACCACTCTGCTCTTAGGAAACATAACATTGGCATTGGAGACTAACTATGTGTAGCATACTGTTAGCCATGTTTGTGTGACTAATGTGATCCAGGTCAGAGGGGTAGATAGTATCCAACATGCATTGAGCGAAGGTGTTGGTAAAAGAGGAGTCTTCCCAGTTCATAATGGAATAGTTGAGAGTAGCCATTATTATGGTTCTGTCTCAGACCTAATCTTCCCCATTACAGCACATTATGACAGTTGGGAAGTCCATGGCCTGGTGGGTGATCGGTCTCAAGGTTCATTTTGAATTCCACTTTGGTACAAAGGTAGTTGCTCAGCATAATGCATCTGATGTTATGCAAGTTCAATTAGCGTGGGGGTGTACATATCCTTCAGAAATATGGACACACCTGTGGCCTGTGTGTTCCAATAAAGGATAATGGGCAAGAGGTGAGGTATGTGTTATAACATGGTCATGCAAGTGTGCTCTCTGGAGCATTGAAACATATCTCAGTCACTGAACTGATATGTTCTCCATGTTAGGGCTTAACATATGTGTGTCTGTATAGTGTTTCTGACATGTATCATTGTGTAGTGAGACCCACAGTTGATTGCTTGGCTTCCCTGTAACAGCAGTGGACCCTCACTTGAACCATGCATGATGAAGGCACTATAGGGGAAGCATGAGCCCTAGGCAGTATCCAGATTCCCAGGGGTGACAGGTGCAGGCCCTGTCTGGCAAAGCATCATGGTCTGTCAACCATGTTATTCCAGGACGACAGATACTGGATACCATTTGAAATGCAGCACTACAGTAGACAATTGTGGAATACAATCCTTTTGTCCCTGTACTGCAATATCATTCTGGCCAATGGCAGAATGCTACCCAGGCCTTGGGACATACCTGCATGGGCTACAAGACCTGACAGTTCCTACTTGTGTTTCCATGCAGTCCAGGCTACTGCATCACAGGTCCTGCACAACAACATGGAATATGCCTGAGCCTTGTGCATAGTTCAAAAGCTGGTCTGAGTGTATGATTATGTGGCTAATCATGGCAGACAGGCAGCTGACAGTATGTATAGGTTGGTGTGCGACATAGTGCTAGAATTTGCATTCACAAATGAGTACTGTTGGGCATGTTTCCAGTCATGTGTTCAGAGGTGTGGTACAATTATGCAAACTATGTCATACAGTTTGTGTATTTTGGTGTCTGTCTCTTCCTGCTTGGGGGGTCACTTGTTTGGCCTGATACTTAGACGCATCTGTAAATGTGTATAATTTCCAGTAGTGTGTATGGGTGTCCTTACTGTGTTCTGCTAAGGGTATGTGTTGGTTGTGTTGATGAGCTGCATGTGTTAACCTACACCTCATGACTGTCCAGTCCAGTCATGGCTGTAGACTAGGCTGCCTTCCAGCTTACCTCTGTAGCTGCATCCCAAACAATGTGTGGGGCGTGGTGTTAGGTGGGTATGGCAGTGTTCATGGCATAGAGATTACATTTCCACAGGATGGCCACACACACAAATCTGACATTAGTAAACACAAGTAGCTGAATAGTGGACATGCCTGTATGAGCAGTCAGTACTACAAGTACCAAGTACTGTATTTAGTTTACGTATTGCCTATGAAGATGTTTTAGACAGTGATGCTCACATGTAAATATTTGTGTTATGGACGTGACAACACTGGCTATTACAGAAACATTGTAGCTACCTTTAGCAGCAATCCTCCTCTGAGGAGCACATCACATCCTGTTAGTTGATTACAGATGATGCAAGTGTCTACAGGTCTGTTTCCTTCTCTGGGTATATACTCACATATCCACCAGGACCATGAGCTCTGTTAGGCACAGACACCCACTCTCTAAACAGAGTCATGTATCAATAGACTCTGATGCCACTATCAACATGATCAGGATATAATCAGATAGTGTGAGCCACTATCAACATGATCAGGATATAATCAGATAGTGCGAGCCATCTCCTATGATGCGGCTATTACACATGGGCAGCTTTCTCCTACATCTTACACTCCTATTGCAGATGTTACATTGGAGTTAAAGATGATATGCTACCTGTTTAATTACCAGTGCTGTGCACTACCTTACATACAGTATGTGCAGGCAGCTGTTAGGTTGGCAATGAGAGGTTGGGCTACACAAACCTGGTAGTTTAACCAGTGTGGCTGTACTGTCAATATCCACTCTATGTAGGTGTGCACATAGCCATTTGGCCCAGCCCTGTAACAAAGGTCACTACACATTTGCTTAACATGTAGATATGCACAGCTGTTATTGCTTGCAAACGATAGTAGAGAGGTGGATATTACATGTGTTATGTGCATGGATAGTTACCTGGCTCTTCCAATTATCTTTGCTATCATGCTGCTAACCTGTCAGATGAATACAAATGCTATGTATCCTGTCATTGAGTATTGTAATTGCCAATAGACATAACTACTGTTTGCATAACATAACAGAACTGCTATGTAGAATAGAATACAGATCTGCCTAGAATACTGTACATTACACAGTTATTGGCACAATACCCACAATGCACACCATATTTGCACGGTAAGCCTACCTTTAACATGTTCATCTTACTTATACACCCATACATATGTCGACTGTTGCAATATATCATCATATACTATCCCCTGTTATAGCACATACTTGTTGGACCAATCCTGAAACTCACAGTGGCTGGAAGCGAATTGGTGGGCTCCAAGCCCATATCATCCCTTGTGGTGTATGTGGAGTGTGCCGTGTGACCTACAGCAGTACACACATAGAATACTACAAGCATTACTACTGCTCAACAATATATCGCTACAAGATAGCTATTTCCACTATATGCATTGATTACACTGTAATTTTTACAGTACATGTACTACAAACACAGACATACTACATGTTATACATACCGTCTTAGTAATCAGAGGTGTTAATAACTAGTCTAATACTCATTTTCGGTTCATCTTTCAGTGTTCTGTACTGTCCTACAGGTAGATACAGATGGTTTGAATGTGTGACAAGGCAACCTTTTATAGTTACAGATCAGTAACATGTGCTATCCCGATGACCAATTGGTGTTCCTAAGTAGCTAATTACATGCACATCAGCTGCGCTGCTACTTCCTTAGCCAATACCATGGCTACAGTGGAGTATAATTGAGTACTCCACTTGGGCGTTGTCCCTTTGCGGAACTTGGGAGGAAGACAGCGTGGAAGTTTTGTTTGGAATCTATTGCAACAGCTGTATGGAAATGAACAGTAATATATTGTGTGTAATGCCTAGAGAATTTGGTCTAAATGTGAGTACTGCTCTTATATTTCCGAACGCTGCTACTTGTGCAGGGTTTGTCTATACCTAATACTTCTGCATATGTTTCAGTCTGGCCAGGTTCTTTGACGAGCTCAAGGCTGCATATCTATGCATATAATGTTAGGGGGTTTACAGTGTGCTTACCAGATATATTTAGTTTGGTGTTATTGTGTATCATACTGTGCTGATAATCAGTACTCTGTAACATTTCCTGGTGTATGAACCTTTCAACCCTCTGAAACGGAAGTAGTTCATACAAACCCTGTTACATCAGCAGCTGTTCAATTGTATAATGGCAACTATTTCACATAGGGCCATGTTAGTGTGTCTGTGTCCAGGTATGTTAAGGTTTCAGCAGATGTTGTACAGTAGTTGCATAATTGGTTATGGCATGACAGTATGTACTGATGTAATTATTTCGGTTGTGGGGTAGATGTTGGTGGGTGTACATAGCACATGCAGGTGTGTAGGAACCCCTTTTATACAGCGTCTATATGTGTGTGGGTGTTCTTTCCCTATGTGAACACCTATCCCTTAGTGGACTAATACTATGGTAATTTCAGGCTGATTCATTAAGGCACTATTAAATGCGTCCTGTATAGCATGCAGGTAATGTTAGTCCCTGAATCCTTTTGGCAATTCATCAGAATGTAATAAAGTTTTGTAAAATGAAAGCTGTCTGTGTAATTCTGTCATGGATATTTGCAGTCATTGCAGTTGTGTTGGTGACTGTGTCCACAGAACATATTTGTAATAGTGTATTGCTATATACTCTTCATATGTTATGGTCATATTGTTTAGGGGGTTGGAATATGTGCTTGCTATGGTCCATGTTATACTCAGATATGACCACTATGTATGTGTGTATAGATATATATATATATATATATATATATATATATATATATATATATATATATATATATATACCTGTTCAATTCTCAGTTAGAGCGTCTTCTACGTGGAGACATGCGTGAATGGGCGTACCTTCGTTGAAGGTTGTGCGTCCGGGCTGGCAACTCGGCACGTAAAAGTCAACTACCAATCATTAGTGGACCGGAGTTCCGCTGTGGTGACCCCTAACTGGGAAAAGCCAAAAGACACAACAAAAAAATATATATATATATATATATATATATATATATATATATATATATATATATGTGTGTGTGTGTGTGTGTGTGTGTGTGTGTGTGTGTGTGTGTGTGTGTGTGTGTGTACATGTATATAGATATATACATTATTGCATATGTTTATCTGTACCTCCTTAGATGTGTAGATGTTTTTAACCTATCTATATATCTACATATATATATGGACACCTGTATATATCAACATGTCTCTATGTATCTCTATATGTCTCTCTCTCTCTTTATATATATATATATATATATATATATATATATATATATATATATATATATATATATATATATAGATAGATATAGATATATTTGAGTATACACCTTTAATTGGGTACATGGTGGGTTGTCCTATTTCAACACATTCCTCCCTTTTGTGTTTTAACCTGTCTGCATACACAACTGGGATAGGTACATCCCAGGTAGCTAAGTGTTAGGTTACTCTGAGGATGGAGTACATGGTTGCGGGTTGTACTCCTGGAAGGTGTTATTATTTTACCTCTCAGAGTAGGAACTGTTAGGGAAAGTGTGAATAATGCACATTTACGTGGTTGTGAGCAGGTTTCCCCATGGTCTGCGCGATGCTAAGCAAAGGTTAAACGTGTGAAGCGCTTCTCCATTTACCGTGTTTCAGCACCGCTTACCATCGTGCAAGCACATGGAAACCTGCTTACAACTGCTTAAGAATGCTTTAATCCACCTGCATCCAAACACCCTTATTCTGGCATGCAAAATAACCTAACAGCCCTTGATTGTCTTGAACCCAGGACTATGAACACCACAGTCACTGACTTTACCACTAAGGCATCTGAAATATGTACAAATGTTATGGTGTTTAGAATATACATTGTACTACAGGCATTCCTCACTACTGAAAACAAATGTGACAGTCATTTGGTGTACGTATGTCCGATACATGTTAATGTTCATATCTTTGTGAAATTAGGTGTTGCAATGTGACATGACAGGGTGTATTATGAATGAGAAAGGTTCTTGCTTTGTGTCCTTTTTATATTTTCCCCATACTCCATGTATGCCCCTCCAGTTCACCTATTGAACATCCGACCCAGGCCCTCCTTGATGCATGATTGCATTACCCATCATTCCTCTCCCACCCCAATCTTCACATACACAACAACCACCCCTTCTATGGTGAATTAGGTTAATATTAATTGTTATAATACCAGAGCTGTATGTGTTTTGTGTACACTCCAATTCCTTTGGAGTGCTTCTGTGTCACGAAGTGTGTTCATAGATGTTTATATATATGGCTATTGATGTAACTGTATAATATATATATATATATATATATATATATATATATATATATATATATCACTGACATGTATATATATATATATATATATATATATATATATATATATATATATATATTTCGTATTAGTTTGTAACAGTAATACATATGTAGACTGGATTGTGTTGGTTCACAAACTACAGTACATTACAATGTACTGTACATATGTACAGAAAGTGACTATCCCAGTTGTGATCATTACAGTGAAATGCATATGGTATATGGTGTAGACTCAAGACCATGAAACATGTATACACCTCAGATTGCTTAGTGGTAAGTCCCATGACTATAGTGTATATGGTCCTGGGTTTGGCATCTATAATGCTTTACAAATGTTTTGTACTGCAGAATATGGTTCATTTAAGCAGTTGTAAGCATGCTTAAAAGTGTTTGTGTGACATTATATCAGCGGTTAAACACAGTTAAACAAACTTTGTAACATATAACCTGTGCCCCGCAAACACGGCCACATCCGCTAACTACTCCAGATATATACATGTCAGTGACGTAACATCTCATTATGTTCTGACATAACATTACATTCTCTGTTGACTGTACTCTCCAGCACATATGGGTTTATATGGGTGTTTTGGATGTTTATTTTACAGACGATTACTACCTATATATGCAAGCTGTGGTTAAGGTATAGTTTTGCACATGATAAACATCCCTGCCTTTATCAGGATTGTAACCTTGAATGCACAGATACTATGCAGATGCTGTAACCATTACACTGTTGACATTAACGTTGCTTCTGCCTATTTCCTGTTTAGATGATTTCTATGTGTAAGCTAGGCTAAGCAAAGGGCGGAGGCCCCCAAACTCACTGAGCTTCACATACTCTTGAAATAACAACATATAACAAATGTACTGTGAGACAATACATTACATTCCTAACTACATTAGGCATATCCCCTCAATGACACACTTCAAGGGAAACCTTGTTGTATGAATGGGTAAAAGACTATACACCCCTGGGATCATGTGTCCCAGAACCATACAGCCAGGGGCCGGGGAAGCCTGTCCAGTTTGATAGCTGCAAGACCTGTTGGAGAAATGGAATGGTGTTGAATTGTCACATTAACATGCCCTCTTTAGATCAATAAGAGCCCCTATCACCCTCCACAACCCCAGTCTTCAACAGCTTCCAGCAAATCTGCCTGGAATTGCTTCATTGGCTGTGCTTGACAGAGGCTCAGTTACTTCATCAATGGTGCAGGGAAAGCCAACACACTGTAGCTATGCTTCTAATTGCCCTTGGGCAGATAGGAGTAGGCTATCTGTGAACCTTTAATGTGCAGGCCATCACAGCCAAAATATGTGAATAAACAGACCTTCTCATCACAATATACATTGAGAAATCACCATGTAGTCAGGAAATAGTTGAGTACAGCAAGAACATACAGAACACTTATACTTGGTCACTCCAAAAGCCTATCTTTGAAGCTAGAAGGCTTGTATAAGTTTAAGGCTTTCTATTGCTTACCAGTAGGTTACCTACAGGGAAGACGAAAAACAAGCACAGATGGGGAACATACATGCAATGATACCATACAGGCCTATGTGTCAGCCTTAGGCATTAGAATACTAGCCAAGGCTATTGGCGCCCCCATGGTGCCTTATTTAAGAGAGTCTCGAAGGTAAATACCAGCTCCGTAAACATCACAATATCAGATTCAATGAAGATTATGCTACTCAACCCCAGGTTTTGTGATCACAACATGCATGCACTCACAGCACTCCTCAGGATGGACAACATCAACATCTGTGCATTAACTGAAATCTGTCTTAAGGCTCCTGAGAGCACACCAGCACTACCAGACTACAACCCATACCACACATTTCAGCCACAGAACATGGATTGACAGACATAGCGGGGCTGCATCCATATTCATCAGGGATACCTACACCTCCAGGTTAGTGGAGCAGCATGATACCTCTGTGATTATCCATGTGCAGCTAACATCAGCCACAACTGCAATGTGAAATGTGGCCTGCTACGGATCACCCTCCATGACCCAGGACCTCCATTCCACCTACCTAGAGACAGTGCAGAACATGGCAGTCCAAAGGCACACACTGGCATTGGTCAATGTCAACTACCACACCATTAACTGGGAAACATACTCCGGTAATCACTTCCAGGCCCAGCACTTCCTGGAATGTATCACCTCATATGCCGTGTATCAGGTGGTAACCTCCCTAACATGGGGTGAAAACTACTTGATGTGGTCATCACCAACATGGGCAACAGGTGCACAACAGCGGAGATTAACCAGTCACTGGTTAGATCTGACCATGAACTATTCGCTGTTTCCACACCCAAGCATCTCTCCCACCCACGGATACCACAGTGTATACCTTTCCTACAGCTAAAGTTACACTACTAGTGACAGGGTTGGGGGGGTTTCACAGCCCCCACGCTAAGGGGAAACACTGCTCAAGATACAGACAGATTTACAAATGCAGTCTATAAGCACCTGCATGGATGTATGGATTGTGCCATCACTGGTAAACCAAGACTCACTCCTCAAAGACAAGGACAACGGTCTGGTGGACATCTACAATAAACAGGCTATACTACAGAAGTAGGACAGGTTTCCAGACACACAGCAAAATCCACGAAGGACAGACATCCGTGACCACTATTTGTATGATACGTAGGTCCCTCATGACATCATCCAAGGCTAACATCAGCAGGAGTATACGCAAGGATTCAAAAGATAACCGCAAAGCATTCTTTGGCTATGTCAAGGATCTATGTGGTGACACACTGATTTGCATTGTGCCGGTGAAATATAGCACAAAATATGCTGATCCTACTGATATCGCCAACATCCTTGCAGATACAGTCGGTGCATACTTCACCCCCTAAAGAGCCCACAACACTACCAGAAAGGTACAGTATCCCAACCATCAGAGACACATAGGTGGAAATGGCCCTTTCTAACAGCAGAGCACAGCATCAATGGAGGCAGATGTTGACCAAGACTGCATCTTGCAAACTTTACAAGACAACCTGCCCCTCACCTAATTAAGCATTCCTACCTCAGCCTCTCCACAGGCTACATGCTCATACAATGGTGTGTGGCAACAGTTATTCCACTCCATCAAGGTGGAATCACAACTGACCATGGTAACTACCACCTCATAAGCCTGACTAGCCTGGCCTACAATGGTATGGTTCGCATCCTCATGGCACTCATTAACAATGACATTGGTAACCTCCAAACACATGACCCAACCCATGTCAGCTTGTTTGAGTGCAGTTCATGCCTACTGAACCTGTTTGACATCTTACATACAGTCACCAAGATGTCAGATGATGGGGGAGGTGGCTCACACATACTACCTGGACCTCACCAAGGCTTTTGACACCATGCCCCACTCAGGTATTATTGATAAACACACCAGCCTGTACATTCGCCCATACATCACAGGTTGGGATGCCAATGGGCTTGCACACAGAACCCACATGGTATGACTAGCGGTCTCCAGGTCCAACTCTTGAACCATCGCAACCAGTGTCCCACAGGACTCAGTCCTGGGAGCCCTACTGTTTGGCATATATATCTCAGAGGTACAGGTAAACACAGGTTGACTATGGCAGACCATGTTTGGCAATGACTGCGAACTGGGAGCCATGATTGATAGTCCAGCTGACACAGACATCCCTCAAGAGGCCTCATAGAGAATGTCACAGGGTGCCAACAACATGGCCTCCAGCCAAGTGCCACTAACTACATGGTCATTGCATTGTGGAATTGGCACCTGCATATTAACACATAAGTGGCAGCTACTTTAATACAGACGAGGTAATGGGGTATCTGGGAACTAAGGTAGATAGTGATCTCCCCTTTGACAATCATATCTCCACAGTAGTTAGGGCATCCTTTTATGTAGGCCATCTGATTACTAAAGGATTCCAATCTAGACATACCGGGGTTATAGTGCCCCTTTACTCATCACTCATCAGTCCCATCATAGGATATAATAACCCAAGTGGGATGTACCTCAGAAGACACGTCCAACAGCTGGGGCATCCACGAATGTACCTCACCAAGGGGAATACTGGCCTCCAACATATGGCCTATGTAGCCAGACTGAATAAACTCCTGCTTTACTCAGTGGCATCTTGTTTACCCAGAGATGATCTCCTCTGGCCAACGCAGCCATGTCAAACTTAGGCTTGATGGATATGCTCCACCTATGGGAATCCATGTCACAGTGAGCCACACACTGTAGTGAGCTGAACCTTGACACAACAATAACTGGAAGATGCTGGAGGGACAGCTTCTTGTCACAGACACTCCCTATACTTTGGAACAACATCCCTAACTACATTATACAGAGCCCCTTACTAACACTCTGCAAAAGAAACTTTGAAGGGTGGCTGGGGAACAGTAGATGCAACCCAGGGATCCCACCATTGGCTCTGCTCCACAGAGGGACAGTTAATGAATCAATGGGGTGGCAAAAGCTGACACATTTTGGCTGCCCTTATGAATGGCCTCTGGCAGTTGGCCAAGTACCTACCTATAAATCCATACATACAGTATCTGTATATGCTGATATCTTAATTTACTGTTCAGGTGTTGACTTACCTTGTGCCAATGGCTGTTGTGTGTGCAATAGTTGAGGGCTGCCTTTGTTGGATGCACATAGTAGACTGCCTATACATGACAATTTACAGGTAGTCTTGTGTGTGTGTGCCATCCATTTTTACTGTGTGTGCAGGTGGAGGAAGGTGTCTGTCCCTAGGTACCTACACTGTCAGTGTGTGTGCTATACGTTCACTCTTTGTCAAGGCATGGGAATACTGGGCATGCCTCTGTCCACCTACTGGGGCTGGCTGAGAGTGTTCATGGTCTGAGTACCTCTGTGACTGTGGGGCCCTTGGCAATGGTGGTGGTTTGTGAGGGCCTTCACCATTCTGTCCCTGCTGCAGCTGTTTCCGCAGGACCATATTGTGTAACATGGCACACACTATGAAGATGTGGGCACATGTGCCTGGAGAGTACTGCAAGGTTCCACCAGATATGTCCAAGCACCGGAACCATGATTTCAGCATCCCAGACACATGCTCTATGATGATTCTTATTTATGCATGTACCTCATTATGGCATTCCTGCATGGGTGTGTGTGCATTTCTGATGGGAATCATCATCCACGGTTCCAGTGCATAGCCAGCATGCCCCACCAGGTGGCCATTTGGGATGTCCCCTTGGCAAATAACCGATACAGCTGTAAGGCATGCCAGATGTGGGAGTTGTGATAGCTTCCAGGGCTGCCAGCACATACATCTTGCGGTTTATGTAGTGCCTACCCTGCTCACCGGGTCGTGACTTGATGTCTATGTGCATGCAGTCTATTGCACCCAGTACCTCCGGGTATTCTGCCACACAGTGGAAGAAACACATATTGCTGGCCAGCTCCTCCTGCGTTTGGGGGTAGTATATGTACTCATTGGCATGTGATAACATGGCATCCAGGAACTGGTGTAGTACCCTGGATGCTGATGCCTGTGAGATCCCCATGATATCCCCAGTTGGTCTTTGAAAGGTACTTGCAGCTAGTATTCTCAGGCTTACATATACCTTCGTATCCACTGGGATGGGTTCCTCTCTGTTTGTTCTGGCTCTGAGGTGTGGCCGGCACAGCTCCACAAGTTGCTGTAGGGTGCCCCTGTCCATGCTGTAATGCTCTATCTCCAGATCATGTATCCCCTGGTAGGTTATCCTGGGTCTGAACACTCTCCTCCTCCACTGGTGCCTGAGGTGGTTGTGTGCATCATCCTCCACACCACCTTCAGTCTCCAACACATGCTGGTGGATCAAAGCTATGACAGCCCCTAACATCTACATAATAAAATGTCCTCGTCAGTATACATCACTGGTGCAGAGGGTATGGGAATGCACAAATGTGTGTGAGGTGCTTTCACACTTTATAGTATTGTGCTATGGATGCTGCTGATGTAAGTGGGTGTGTATGAACTATTCCAGCTGCTGTGTGTCTTAACTATGGGTTTTGCAATGAGTACTGCAAGTGTGGAGCCTTCACTGTGGAGATCTACTTGCCTGCCTTGATTAATCTGTTGCCATTTAATTGACTTCTACACCTGGATCCCCTCCCATTATCAGGCATGCATCCACCGGCCATCTTTTTTGTTTTGCACTTTCCATACCCAGTCATGACAAAATGTACCTTGTAGCTGATATACTGCATATCGGCTTTGTTCTGCTTTGACACTTTACTGTTTTCTTTACAATGCAGCCCCTCCCCTTCCCTGTTCTGCAGGTAGCTGCTTGCAGCCTTGTTAGCTGTTGTCAATGGCCCACTGTAGGCTCCTAAGTGTTAATTAGTCATTTGTACTCCAAATTCACTGCTGCAGTATTTCCTTATTTCTTTCCTATATCCTTTCCTGTTTCAGCTGCAGTGCGTGCCGCGCATACCCATTAACCGGGTTTAAGTGCGTTTTCCTCTCCGTTCACATGCATACTCGGTTACCTTGTGTACTCACAGCTAAGCATAGCTATGGGCAATTCGACACACCCCTATCCTGCAGCTTTGTCTAGCTAGGGGCAGACCGGTTTAGCAATGCTCTAATGTGCTTACAGCAATGGTGACACACCCATCTCTTGATGTCATCATTATCTCAAGGGCACACCTCGGTGTTATAACGCTATGCTGTGAGGTGCATCCTTACACCAGCAGGGAATCTGCGATTCACTATTACTCCTCTCATTTGCATGGCATTGCCTACTAATTCCTAGCTACTGCGCAAAACACTGTCACTGCCACTTAGCAACCCTTGCGCCATGAGTATGGTGTAGCATGTCTGCCATTGACTATTATGGGGAAATCATGATATGTGTTTCATTGTGGTTTTATTCAATATTTTTATATATTCCTTGTGATCCCCTTTGCGCACTGCTGCCCTGCGCTTCCATGTGCGACTATATATATTAAATGTTAATTTTATATTTTGTACATTTTTTTTATGCCAATGGCTGTATACTTAGCCATTGGCATATATTAACAATATAATACATGTGTTTGGTCAGCTGTCATGGCTCCAATTTTATGTTTGCAAAAATGTAAAACATTTTCTACAGTTTACATTTCTGCATGTTTACACTAGACCTGCACCACTTCCTGAATCACTACATACCTTAATTTGCATGCTACACTGCTGCACATGGGGTAATTAGAATAGAAGGCTCAGGAGTTGAGTGGGCGTAGCGTATGCAGGTAGTGCACGTGGAAACAGCTCATACCTGAATCACTCGGTGGCCATCTTTGGTGTTAGAACTCAGATGCTATGCCTGCACCTGGTGCAAGCTTCATGAATCCCAGGGTATGTCTTACTATACAGTTTGGAAATGATATGCATTTCACAATGTTGTGTGAGCAGATTCTGGCATTAGCCTTTGTAACACCTGACAATGTTCTGCCTACATTTAATGAAATAGAGAAGGATATGCGGGAATTTGGTAAAGCTCTATGTGAATTCTTTAAACACTATTACTTAATTGGCAGGCCTTGAAGGTATGGAATACATAGTGTGACAACAGAGTGTATACCTCCACTATTTGATATGAATTTTTGGAATCAGTCTGAAGCATGCACAACTGGTTATCCCCAAAACCAGAATAGTGTTGAGGGATGACGCAGGCATCTAAGAAGTCTCTTGGGTAAAAAACAGCTTTCTATAAATGATGTGTTGCATGCCATATGACTATAATAAAATCATATCAAAAATCTAAAGACTAGAGCACTTGGTTGCATGCCATCCATACAAAAATGACCTCGCTTAGTTGATCGGGAAGTGTTTTTTTTTTTTTAATTATTAACTAAGAGAGATGAGCTTAATCCATGCAGCTTTGTTGAATTGGTAGCAAAGCACTGTAGTTTCAAATTGCTTGCAATACACAATGAGTGCTTCTTGAATACTGAAGTCATGGATCTCGTACCGATTGCATGTTTTGTTAGGTGTATAATATCTTATTCCATGTCTACTGTTTATGGAAATAGAGCACATATGGGAATTTTTGGCTTAATGGTGTCACTATTAAATATGGAATGCACTGTCATCTGTTACCATTGATTGCAAACAGATGACCTCATAGTACCATAGAATTATGGGAAAAATAAAAACATGGTTTTCATTGCACGGTCTTTATACCAGGAAGTTATAGGTTGCAGAACATGGTCCACGTTAGAATTTATTATCGAATATATAGTTTTGACATTATCATTCGATCATTTGGTCACATTATTATATGCATTTTTATGGACATAACCATTTGCCTATTTCACCTTCACATATTTGATAGTAAACCTACATATATGTATATATTTATATATATATATATATATATATATATATATATATATATATATATATATATATTTATATATCTATATATCTATATATAGATGCAGATATAGATATAGATATGGATCCCTGTCAGTCGATAGGGTTTTCAGAAACTCGAAATTCATATAGTCGAGACCATATGATCGAGTTTTTGAAAACTTGAAGCTTTTGAATAGAGATAGCGGAACAGCAAGGATCTGGAAATTTACCGTTTTCATCACTGTAGTGTGATCTCTTATGAGACCCCTGCATAAATGTAAAAAAAGTAGATTTTTTTTTTTTTTGGAATGCCCGTGTTCTGAGTTTTCAGCAACTCGTTCATATGGTCTTGCCCATATGAATTTTGAGTTTCTGAAAACCTGATCATAGATAGATTGATATATATATATATATATATATATATATATATATATATATATATATATATATATATATATAAAGCTTAAGACAAAAACAGGTGCAGAAACCATAGACATCAAAGACAAAAAACCTCCAGCATTCCAAAAACCAAATTTTAAGTGTAATTCCTTTAATTCCTTAAATATCTTGAAAAAAAAACAATAAACATTTAAAATAGTGGAAACAGCCTCCAACCAACATGACCATCACAGACTGATGCCTCAAAAAAAGCATCATCAGTGCAAAGGCATGCAATTTCATATTCATTTAAATAAACTCCATTTAAAGACACATGCCCCTGTTTCAAGAGTTGCACCAATTCCAAACAGATGGTGAAAATACATACTTATATAAACCATTACCTGTATGAATACATAACCAGAAAATACATGTGCATCATACTTTTAATGCTATAAATAATTTTCCAACTCACAAATGAATGTGTATATTTAAAAAACACAAATATATATGTGCATTCAAATATACACATATATTCATATTTATATACACATGCGTATGTACATAAATACAAGAACATACTTACACATATATTCATATTTATATACACATGCGTATGTACATAAATACAAGAGCATACTTACACATATATTCATAAGCATGTACATGCACGCACATATACACATAAAAAATGTGTACTTCTTAATTTATGCCCATGTGCATCACCATATTAGAAATTGTACTATATAAAAAATGAATTACCAGTGTTCATTCAAACCTGGCTTGTACATAGCCCCAAGATTCACTATCCACATCTTCTCTTTATCGTCTAACAACATATCTTATTAAGAATTAGTGAAACCCTTGCCCCTAATGCATTCTAATCCTATAAAAATAAAATTTGCTGAAGGATGTGACATTTTTTTTATAATGGGCACTTCTGGGGCGCTGACAATTTATATCACTTAGCTGTACAGCAATCTTGTTTTTATAAGCCCTAGATGTTTGGCCAACATAGAATGCACCGTATTGGCAAACGGCCATATATACCACCCATTCAGTACTACATGTAATTAGTTGTCTAATGGAGTATACTTTGGAAGTATTAACAGAGGTAAAAGACTTGGTGCAAGATACCAACTTACAATAAACACAATTACCACATGTGGCACTCCCTACTGGCATATTGCCATCTAAATCCTGATTATTAACCCTCCATCTTTTAAACCACGACAAATCTTCCTGCATATTCTTGCCTATCCGGTAACCAAATTCACAATAATCCCCCAAAAACTGGGCAAATAAATCATCCATCTTAAGTACATACCAAAACCTATTCAGGACTTCCCTGATCTTAAAACTATTACTGCCATAAGTAGTAATAAACCTGATATTACCGGGATTCCTACTAGCCCTATCTATATCATGGCCTGAATTCAAAAGGTTCTCCCTTTTAACTTGACTAGCTGCTACAGCAGCTTGTTAACTAAGGTTTGTCTATAACCCCTTAGTTTAAACCTGTCTTCCATTTTATCTTTTTCAAGCTGAAAATCATTATCATCACTACAGATACATCTGAGCCTCAGGAACTCGGCTTTCAGAATATTCAGAACTGTATGTCTAGCATGGCAACTATCATCCATAAGTAAGGAATTATTTGTGAAAAATTTACAATAAAGTGTATATTTAATTATTAAGGGGTGTGGGGGTGCAGGGATGATTGCCCCCCTGCAAAATCGTGAACAAAAATATTTTTCATTTTTATTTTTTTATTTACATTTCAAAGTTTCAAAACTTTGATCTTATGGCGTTGACCATAGGAAATTCAAAGTTTTGAAACTCTGAAATTTGGAAGTAGCCCTATATATATTTGTTTTCAAACTAACAGACTAAGCTTTCATATTCTCTGCATTTGAAAATTGTAAATTCCCTTTATTTGTTAACTGCATATAAGCTTAGTAAGCTTTATTATAATCCAAAGTGTACTAAGTATTTTGGTTACGTATGTATCTTGTTATGCATGAATTGATTTGTTATGTATGTATTTGTATAATGTTTTGGTGGTTTATATTTGTACTTTGTGTTTGCCTTACTAGCCCAGGTTGTGACTGAAATGAGTGATTGGACTAGCCCAACTACCTGGTCAACTTGTTCAAGCTATCTACCTAAATAAATAATTAACTAAATAATGGAATGGCCTACACTGAAAGTAGAGTGACATGGCATAGAGGAACATGAAGCAAACTCGCTTACTAAGAGCAGCAGTGGTCAAACTGGCACCCACGGGTACATCTTTGTGGACACTGACAAATGTTGATTGAGAAGTGCATGTACCCAAATGAGTAGCGCACAATCAAAGTCCAGTCTTACACAGATGGAGCACACTGTTTTAGAGACTAACCCCCATCTACCCCGGTCATGGTTGTCTCTTTTCCTATGTTTGGGCAATCTCATGGTTTTGACAGATGGTTATAGAGCTTGTCTGCAGGGACCTCACCCCTGGACCATCTGCATTCAATCCCATAGCACCACACAAACCTTATCGCCTGTCAAACTACCCATGACTGTCCTTGTCATTAATCATACCATTCTTCTCTTTCCACCCTGTATGGAAGGGAACAACAGGTTCCAGTACATGTTCCCAAAGTTCTACACCATCCTCCCCATGTAGGATGCATCCAGGCTTGCCACTGCAGGGACACAAAATACCCCTAGCCAAAGTCTATGGGAAAGAAGTTCCACCCTTACACTTGATGTGATCCTTGACCCCCCTCCCAACATACTTTATGTGTCTATGGCCACCATATCCACTTCTAAGCCTTATAACTTTTGTAGCATTGCTATCACCTATCACTGTGCCCCAGCCCATCAATGCAAATAATTATGACTTTTTCCTGCCTGACCATGTGGCCTGTGTGCTTAAAGTAATGCATGCATACTATGCATTAAAAATACTCCATCTTTTGGCTCAATGTAAAGAACAACCAGCAAAATCAAAAACTCTGTCTTTGGGCAGAGTGTGACAAACAACCATAAAATGAATACTCTTCTGTATGGCTCAGTGCCATCTTGGTGTTTTCTTTTTTTTTTTTTTTTTGGTTTTGAGGTAGATATGTCATCTCAGTGTTCAATGTAGTGCACAGCATTTATGTGTTAATGCATGCATATGATTGATTCTATGTTGTCTTTTTCATGACCTGTAGTTGTGGACCAGATAATAAGTGTTTGTCAGTAATGCAACATATTGCAGCTGCCTCTACTGCTTATAGGATGTTGCTGCCGATGGTTCCACCAGTGACTTCTTTCCTGACTTCTCCTCTGCTGGGGCTACAATCTTGTCCAGCAGTACTGCAATTTTCCAAAGTTGTATCCACTTGCATACTACTATACTGTATAATATAGTACAGACCAGGTCTCAGCAGTGAATTGCTGTGCACCAGCATATATATATATATATATATATATATATATATATATATATATATATATATATATATATATATATATATATATATATGTATGGGTCTACCTGAGATGGTCGACAAGCCATTTGATCCACTTTCATTTGGTCGACAATTCATTTGGTCGACGGGCAGATTTGCCCCCCTCCCCAATGTTGTGTGACCCTGGAGTTGATATATATAGTAAGGGGGTGTGTGGGGGGCACAGCCCCCCACATTTGGGGGTGTGGGGTGAAGCCCCCCACATAAAACTGCTTGTCGACCAAATGAACTGTCGACCAAATGGAAGTCGATCATATGGCCTGTCGACCATGTGATAGGGATCCATATGTACATATATATATATATATATATATATATATATATATATATATATATATACATATATATATATATATATATATATATATATATATATATACAGGCAGCAGAAGAAGAAATCCTTTTTGAGTGTGAATATATGGTCAGTTCTCTTTGACAGCATTGTACTACACACCATCTCCAACATGGCTTGATGGTTTGGATGGGAATAATTTGCCACATTTCCATGGCATATCCTTGATCATCTGCTCTGGTATATCATCTAAGAAACTGACATCTGCAAAACTCCAAATGCATCCCTACCTACACACCTAAAAGCCTCCATAGTAAAGATGGTTAATGCTGCAAAACATTTTGTCCACTGGAATGGGTATTCCCTTCATCCACATGGATTCCATTTGTGGGTAGAACCTGTCTACTAATTCTTATATAGTATCTCTGTCTGCTCAGTAGCATTTGACAATGCCCCTGGTCATGGAGTTGAGAATATTTCAGCTGCTGACAGATTAATCTGTGAGAAAGAGTATGATGATGTACAAAGTCATGGACAATGGCTCTAAAATCAGCCATGCATGCTGCTCTATTAATGCTGATCGTACTCCCCAAAATGTGATTGATCCTGAACACCAGAAATTTGTGATACTCAAGATGCTCCATGCTGCTCTTCTCATTAAGTTAGTGCATTTTTTGAATCACTCCATTTTGATTTCACAATTTGCTTATGCAGCAGCTTTTACTATCATGTTGACTCTCATTTGCATACCATGATGCAGCCATTTGTATACCGTGCATTTTATGTTTTTTATTTGATATCATGGTTATGTTATTTATTTGACAGAGTGGTTATGTTATTTCTTTCTCTGAATTTCCCAGTCCCTGCGCCTCACCACTTACTGAGTTATTTTGTGTAATCCTCTGTTCTGTCTCAAAATATCCATACATATTCACTATATACCAAGAATTAAGAACTAGATGTATGATAGTCACATAAACAATAACAAGTGAAGTACGGAATCTTAGCAGTGGCCTAAACCTAGTACACTCCTACCTTTTTCAAAAAAATGGCAAAAAAGCTAGATAACCCATTTTATAAGTCTAGCTAGGAGAAACAGTTACTTTTTTTCTGAACAAATACTTCTTGACATTAGAAATTACTCCTCTATTATTTTCTGGCCATAGGGATTCAGCATGTTGATCTAGCTATATCTATTTGTAATTCACACACCTTTCAAAGTCCTCATGCATGCTATTTTCATTTTTAAGAACTACCTATAAAAAGGTAAAACATATTAACATGGTTTCTTAGACCATTAACCTCTACTGGCTACATTTTAGATTGCTTTATCCAAAAGAAAGTATTTTTCAAACCTGTTACTGATGTATTTATTCTTTGTCTAAGAATGATAGAATTATTTACAATTTTATTCTTTACAATTTTATTTATATGTTGATCACACCTTTTCCTAAAATTCCATTATCCACATTAGCAACTGACATTAACTCTACACTACATATATGACTCTAGCAAAATTTATTCATCAACAAATTGTTGAACGTATAAAGATGATTTTATTTCTAAGAAACAATGCAATTTCCATGCAAACTACAGTACTATTATTAAATTATTAAGTTTCCATCTCGTTAGTTTTATCTGATGTAGAAGGGGACAGCTTACAGGAAACATATTTGTAGGCTTTAAGTGACGTTTTGAATTATTAAATCACAATATGCTAGCTATTA
Source organism: Protopterus annectens (assembly GCF_019279795.1). Lineage (NCBI taxonomy): Eukaryota > Metazoa > Chordata > Ceratodontiformes > Protopteridae > Protopterus > Protopterus annectens. The sequence continues at coordinate 987,173,997 of NC_056731.1, forward strand.
AATAAAAAGATTGCACAATATCAAATGAATTTAATAGCTGAGTTAAAATGGTCATTTTAAAGCACATTTTTCAAGTTATTTCAGCAAGCGTTAGCTCATAGATTGTTTCCTGCTCATATTCCACAATGCTCAGAACTACCATGCTAGCTGAAGGAAAAAACAACAATAACAAGACACTTTAGCACATTTGTTCCTTTACTTCCAGAACTTCATCAGCTTTTTAGTTGTTAACCTGGTTCTTACTTAGTTTGTGAAGTTCAAATTCCACAATGGTCTAACTTTAACATATCACTTCTTTTCTTGCTATTTATCTCTGATATCCCTCTTCAGTGTAGCATCCTTCTTTATGCAGATGACATAGTCATATTCTATTTTTCAGATCCCTTTTAATATATATATATATATATATATATATATATATATATAATTGATGAACATTATCTAAACTCCCAAATGTCGACATCTGTTGACACCCTTTGCTCGACAAATCAGTTGACTGACAGGAAAGCAAGTTTGACAGTCTGCAGGTGTTGGGAAATATGCCCCTTCCCTGGGGATTTTGTTGTCTAAAAGTTATTATTTATAATTAGAGAAAGAGTGGCCTATATACCAGTACTCTGATTGGAGAATGAATGTTCTCCTGCATGAATATAAAGTATAGGTAATCCCCCAGATTCACTATAATTCCGTGCAGGACTAGCTTAGTCCTGCACATAAGTGGCCATTCAGGAACATGACGGCAGCACACCATGCATATCAATGAAGGTGCGCTGCCTTAGCTCCTAAAAGGACATGGAGCATGTACGAGTGCAGGGGGCGTGTCTGAGAGCAGAGGTCTCAGAATATACACGTGCCTGCAATCAAGAGCAGCAGTTTAGGAATAAGAATGAGCAAGAGCGCTCATAGGTGTTCGCATACCCCCAACAACATCCCCCAAGTTTATAAGAGCAATCGTTAATATATGAAATATAAAGAAGCTTTTCTTTTTATGAAACAGATAAAATTTAACCATAAGTGGGTGGGTTTCCCCATCACTTAGCTACATTTAATGCAGCTTAAATAGCACAAGAGGATAAAAAATCAAGATATATGCAAATGAAGCAGTACTGCAATAGTGTCGTGGGCAGAGCATTCTCTTTAAGAGCAGTCATTCCCGGTCCAAGTCCCACAATAGCACATTCCGTTTTCAATGTCAAATCACCTTATGACCAATATTTTTGCTGCATAACCTACTAAATAACATGTATATGAACTGAAGTACTGCATTAAATGCAGATGTGAAGTGCCATTGTCATAATGTTGTAAAATCCACAGATAATCATAAGTCCCCATACAGTATATGTGCACATGAATCAGGGATACAAATCAAAGGTTCAATGTGTAATGAATGATAAATCCATAGAGTTTTCAAATCCACCACCTTCCCAAGAACCATATTACATTACTGTCTAAATTACTGCGGTGGTAAGTGGGAGTGAGCACTATTAAGCAACAGTAAGCATATTCAAGCAGTAGTAAGTGGGTTTAAGCCCGTTTGCTTGGGGGTAAGCAATGTGCACACAGGTTAAGCAATATTGAATCTAATTCTCTGTAAGCATATTTAACCGGAGGTTAGCATTGCTTACCTTTGCGCAAACCCGTGCAAACTATTGCTTAAAAGTTCCTTAATCACTCTGTATGCAACAGCTGCTGTTCTGGCCAGAAACAAATTAAACAGTCTTTGCAGGTCTTGAACCTAGGACCTTGTATACTATAGTGACAGTAGTTAACCACTAAGCCATCACAGCAGTACATAAGACTGAGGTATCACCAAAAAGATCCTCACTATAGGAAAACCAAAATGAACATGTGAAAGGAATCTATATACAGCTTTATGTTGTATAACCTATTACATAACATAAATATGTGAACTGGAGTACTGCATTAAGCCCAGATGTGAGGTGTCATTGTAACAAAGTGTTGAAATACCCTAATAATTGCAAGGACCCCATATAGTGTACGTACACATGAATCATGGATATCAAACACATATATAACAAGTAATGAATAATACATCAATGTCAAACAGCTAACAGTATGCAAATTAAACATTAAGCTATGCTAAGCATTGCACAGCCCAACTGAGTAGGTGTAAGCAATGTGTAGGCCAGCTAACTCATGCTGCCCAATGGTATACCCCTTTAAGAAATGCCAACCTTAGGTAAGCAGGTTTGTCCATAGCTTAGCATTTTCAAATCCATCCACTCATGGAAAAGTGTGGGAAATTGGCTCTATTTAAACCCAAGTGGGAATACATCTCATAACTGGTTGCAGATTCCTCCTGTAGGCACTATGACTGGTCTTGTAGAGGTTGTGCACTTCTGGGCACAGTGCTGTGGCACCCAGGAGTCCAGAATCATGGCAGGACTCTTTGTGAAAGACTGTGACCACAGACTGCTGCAGGGCCAGTACAAGGGTTCCAATATAAAGCGGAAGCCTGGGACCATCTTGTCTGTGACCTCACCAGTGCCACTGGCATACCCCAAACTGGTGAGCAGGTCAGGCATCACTATGCCGACCTGAAGTGGAAAAAGGATGGATGATCTCTTGGATCAGTGGATCCAAGAAGCTAGGAGGACAGGGGATGTCCCAGCCGTGTGTAAGTATCAGTCCACTACCTGTTTAGTAATTGCCAGCTCATGTATGTATGGAAAAGTATGGCTAAATATTCCTCTTATGTCTTTCACAGTGGCAGATGAATGGGAAGCCCATGCCTGTAGATTGCAGAGGTTGCGACGCAAGGCAGGTTAGTAATACTCTTGCATGTACTGCCATAGGAAATAAATCTAAAAGTAGTAGTAAGTTAATTGCCTGTATAAAACCTGTATTGTGTAAGGCATGTACTGCATACACCAGAAACTATGGCAGGAAGAGTCTCATATAGGATGTATGTAAATAAAGGCATAATAGCCTGACAAGAAAGTTCTAACTGCTGGACTGCATGTGTTTACTCTGGTATCATATGGTAATGTAGAGTTGCAATCTCTTAATAGTACTGTTGTACTAAGCACTGTTACTCACACTGTGCTACATAAATAAAATGTGTAGGAATGTCTGTATATGACTGTTGTAATCACAAGAGGTCATATAGCACAACTAAAAGAGACTTAGACAGAAAACAGTGAAAAAACAGAAAACATAATCCAAATAGCACATTCAACTGAGACATGAATTGTTGTATTTTTAGCACACACAGCCATGGTACGAATCCTGGGAGTGCTAGTAGGCTGTATGCAGAATCATACCCCACAACTGTACAGATATGTCCAGAATGTCCACTAAATTGGCCCATATCTGCTGCCTGTTACCCTGTCCCCCTGGCAAATCAGTGGGATTATCCCAGAAATTTAGGCAGCAAACAAGAAATACAACTGATTGGCAGACGTCCATAAGAACAAACCTGTCACTCTAGCAACTCCCCAAAATGTTATGAGATAAATAAGATAAGTATGTCTCATCTTCACCCCCATGTCGTCAAGCTGTGACCTGAGTGTGTACAGTAACAGAGTGAGATGTATGTGCATAATACTAACGTTGAATCTGGTAATTTGTGTGGCAACATTCAGGTAGTGCTAACAAACATTGCCCCCACAGGTCTGACAGATACGAACACTGTGCCTACAAATAAGATTGATATCCTGTACTGGTACTGTTTACTCTGGTATTGTATGGCATTGTTAGTGTTGCAGTTCCTCTGAATATTAAGGTATTACTCATCACTGTCACCCACACTATGCTACATAATAAAACTGTGTAGGAAGTCCTGTATAAGAGTGTTGTAATTACAAGGTCAGATTGTAAAACAACAGGAGAATTATAGACAGAAATCAGACAAGAGTTACACAGCAATATCTGTATAGCACACTCAACTGTGATGGATAGTGTTTATTTTTTTAGCAGACACAGCCATGGTTCGAATCCTGGGAGTGGTAGTAAACTGTATGCAGAATCATATCTCACAAGTTTACAGAATTGTGCAGAATGTCCAGTTAATCGGCCCATATCTGCCGGCTGTTACACTGTCCTCCTGGCATATCAGTGTGCTAATCTCTGACATGTAGGCAGCATTTCATGTCATATAATTGACTGTTAGGCCTGTACATATTTGGAAAATGTCAAGGGAAACAAACCTGTCATTGTACAACTCACTAAAGGTTTAAGAGGGCAATAGTCGAAATATGTCCCGGTTCACCTGCATGTGGCAAGACATGCTCAGAGTGTGTTCAATAAGAGATGGACAGGTATATGCATAACATCAACCTGGAATCTGGGAATATGTGTAGAAGCAGGTAGGTAGTGTTAACAAACAATACCTCCACAGGTATACCAGGAAAGACGTGTATGCTGCAGGTAAAACTCAGTTTGTGTATATAGTTGTCTACATCATACCACTGTCCAAACTAAGGCTATAGGGTAGTGTACTAATACCTGTAAGGTACAGATCACAGCACTGACTAGGAAAGCAAAGAAAACTACAGGAATATACTAGTTGTTAATTGACATATTTGTCTCCGCCCCCCCCCCCCCACCATATTTACAACAATAAACTGAATATACAACTCTCTCGGTATGTGCTGCATTAAATCTACTGTTGGGACATATGTCCTATTGTTTGATAATTATTAAAATTTGTTTCTATGCATGTGCCATGTTGAAATACTCCCACATTGGCGGCATGCTGCCATCAATGTACTTGCATGCTGTTGTAATGGCCACTGTGGTTCCATATATGCATGTGTTCTGTTTGATATGCAACTGTTCCATATCTGGTGTTTTGGGTTAATGGGAATATCTATGCATGCTGTTATACCTAATCCTGGAATGTTTTAACTATTACTAACCCACACATGTTGTAAAATTGAAACATCATAGCACGTTTGGGAAGGCCGGTCCCAGCGGACCCACCTGTTCCACCTCAGCTGGCTGTGGCACCGGGCACCAGCACGTCTGGGGCCCACCCCAAGACCTCCTTGTCCATTGGTCCTGCACCACCTTCAGGTGGAACCACCTCAGGGGATCAGGCTCACCCCCCCGGGAGTGGGTGCAGACAGGATGCTGCCACCCATCGCCAGGTCCGAGGCATGATGCGTAGCGAGCTCTGCAGGGAGTTTGGAGATCTGCTACACCAGCTTGAGGGCCGGGTGTTGCAACTAGACAGTCAGCCTGGGCCTCCTACTCAGCCCCCAGCACAGCCACCTTTGGGGCTGTGAAGGTGTAGTGGTGACTGCCGATGGGTGGGGACCTCAGACCCACTTTTTCCACTAGGGGGCTCATGGGTTTCTGACTTCCAAACACCCTTCCCCATAAATGTGTTTACCCCCACATGTGTCATATACCGCCCTTGCATGCGTCTTGTCTGCCTTGTCTGTTAACCTATCCAACCTACCTCCCCAAATATACCTACTATCTCTCCCCAACATCCCACTCTCACCTGAAAAAAAAGAAAAAAAGGCAATCTGTTCTCAAAAAAAATATTGCCCCATACATAGCTGTCCATTTTCAAAACGTGTCCACTGGACATATGTTATCTGGTCTAATTGGCTTCACAACATATTATTGTTGTTCTCACCCCTCCCTCAGGGGTTTGAGTGTCCAAATCTATCTCCAAATTCAGTGTATATGCACAGCTGTTGCTGTAAAAGAAAAGGGCAGGGATGGACCTTCCCTATACCTGTAATGCACACCCCTAGCTATTTTCCCTACTGTCTTTCCCTCTTTGTTCCCCTTTTTCACCACTTTCCTATCAACCCTTTTTCAGTTCTTTTAAAGAAATTAGCATGAGGGTAAGCGGGAGTAAGCACTTTTAAGTAGCAGTAAGCGTGTTTAAGCTTGTTTGCATGGGAGTAAGCAATGCCTACACAGGTGAAGCAATTTAGAAGCTAAATCAGTATAAGAAACTGTAACCAGAAGTTAGCACTGCTTACCTCCACACAAACCAGCGCAAACCCGCTTACAACTGCTTTAAAGTTCCTTAATCACTCTGTATCCAATGACCCTTGTTCTGCCCAGCAACAAAATAAACAACCTCTGCAAGTCTCGAACCCAGGACCCTGCACAACATAGCCAAAATGAACTACCAGTAAGCCATGTCAGATATACATAATCCTGATATTTTCACAAGCATATCATCCAGCACATTCATTCAGCAGTACAGGAAATGTATTTAAACATGTAGATGTATGTGTGTGTGTTTATATATATTTATATCTAAATAAATAAATATATATATATATATATATATATATATATATATATATATATATATATATACACACATACACATACATAGATGCATACACCTATAGATATATAGTCTCTCTCTCTCTCTCTCTCTCTCTCTCTCTCTCTCTACATATATATATATATATATATATATATATATATATATATATATATATATATATATATATATATATACATATATATGGCCACAGGCACCATTAATGGAGGTGAGGGGACCCAAGCTAAATACATCTTGCATGTAATGATATCACCCCCTCCCACACAGACAAACAGATCTGCCCTGCAATGCAATACCAACTGTTGCAAGTTCCATACCCAGGACCCAACACAACATGGGCACAAAACGTTAACAGTAATCCATCCCACGTGTATGATGTCAGGCTGGTATCAATAACACATCATGCAATACAGTCACGCTAACATAGGGAATGTACAATGTGTAAGCAATAAACATTCCTAAGATACACACACACACACACACACACACACACACACACACACACACACACACACACACACACACACACACACACACGTATATAAATACATGTCCCTTATATTTCCATCACAGTGCTGCATCCCTCACATATATCAATACACACACACACACACACACACACACACACACACACACACACACACACACACACAGCTGTACGTGTGTGCAACATGGATGGTTATGTCACATGTGAACCCCTTGCTGGGGCCACATTGCCCTTGTCTGTCAAGGTGGGAATGGGAATTTGGGGAAGGATAGCAGGTATATTTGTGGAGGTGGGTTGGGTTGATAGATAGAGGACAGCCTACAGGAGAAGTATATGACACATGTGGTGGGTAAACACCCTGGATGGTGGGTGTGATCTGTGATGTGGAATACCCATGAGCTCAAATATGGAAACAATGGGAACAAGCCCCCTACCCATTGTTAGTCACAACAGCAGCTATATGGCCCTGAAGCTGCCTGGCCTGGAGGCTGAGCAGGAGGAGTATGTGGACCCTGTGACTGTGTACTGAGGGCCTCAAAGTGCTGTAGCATATCCCACAAGTATCTGTGGAGCTCCATATGCAACAGACCCTGGACCTGACATCGGGTGACAGGATCATGTCTGTGTGTGCCCCGGTGGGGGACACCATCCCCTAAGGTTATTCCACCTGAAAGTGGTGCTGGACCAGTAGATGTGGAGGCCCTAGTGTGGTTCCCACATGTGATGTGGCCTGGTAACATGGCCAGATGAGGTGGACGATGGTGGTTCTAGTTGCAACTGTTCCCTAAACATGCTATTGTGTCACTGTTATAGAATGTATGGGGGTAGTAATATTCTACACAATCCTGGATCATGTGCAACAGCATGCATAGATATCCCCAATAGCACATAATGACAGATGTGAAGCAATCACATACCAAACAGACTACATGCATATATGGAACCATAGTGGCCCTTACAATGGCATGCAGATGACATTGTCCATATCAGGCCAGCAATGATAGTGTCCCCACAGGGAACATGACTACAAACACATAGCACAAAGCGTGGTACAGTATGATATATGTCCCAATGGTAGGTAAGCTGTAGCCATAACTACTGAGTTGTGTGAACAGATTGTTGTCACAGATATGGTGGGGGGTGCAAAGATGTTTATTAAGAACTATGGTAACCTTGCTGCATCAGTTGCTCAGACCTGTTTCCATCTTTATGCCTTTCAGGCAAGATGTCACTTGACCAGTTAATGGTGTATTCAGCAGATGAAAATAAGGTCATCATCAACCACCTGGTAGAGCATTACCAGGTGCTCTTTGGCAGGACAGCCCATGAGCAGCAGGAGCAGACTGCCCAGTGGAACGATCTAGTCCACAGGGTCAATGGTGTTGGCCTGCTTAACCACAATTATGAGCAGGTCTGGCATCATTGCAGCAACCTGCTTTGCAATGCCCGTCAGTGTGCTGCTGCAGTCCGGGGTGATCACCTCATAACAGGGGGGTTCATGCCATCCATCACCCCATGACACGTGTTGAGGAACACCTCGCCAGCCTTGTGGCACTTGCCCACTCACACACACAACAACTGGCGGAGACCATAGTGGAGGTGGGTGCTACCCACACACCAACTGAGGAGTGTGCAGGTAAGGCCACAGGGCACATCAATAGACCACTGTTGCATATGCATCCACATCTGTAAAGGTAGATATGCATTTATGAGATGTCATATATATAGTCTGCTGCGTAGTAGTAGTAATAAACAGATGTGCATAAGGTGTAGTATTGTGGACTTGTACTGTTGATATACTGTAATGCCGCACCCACCCTGTAGCAATGACACAGCTGTGGCTACTGACACTACATTTCTCACACACTTCTGTAGGTCCCTCTGATATACCACCAAGGCAGGAGCCTGTAGCTGGTGAGTATGTTTTCTGTTCATGCTTGCCAATACACCGGTCATGTAATGGCTATGGTATATTCCATGCACACTTCTAACACACCTACCCATAACGTATGCCGTACATGTTCAGTTATTGTTCCTGTTAACTGCACTGTATCACAGTGGTGACCATGATGGTGTATCTGAAGGGTATGTCAGACACCTGCAATATAACTAACATCCAGTCATTGTGAAATGTGTCCACAGGGATGAACATAATAGTGGGACACATGGCCTACAATAGGGACATGTGTGAAACATCACCCTTATGCAATGCTACAACAGTGTATATACTAGTATTACAATGGCAACTGTTACAGATCTACACTACGGCATATCATAATACTGTGGTCCACAGCCCTTAAAACCTTTAAAGTGGTCCCAACATGAGCAATGATTGTGTAATACGGAATCATAGGTTAGGGCAGCAAATATGGGGAATACATACCTTCACAAACACTGGAAGCATATGTGTGCACACACTCGAGATAATATATAGTGGAAGCAGCTGTTGAGGTACTGACTGCATGCATTTGTCATGGAAATGCACCTTTCCGCAAGTACACATCCCCAATGTCACACCATGTATTGGTCTGCTGCCCAAGATGTGTGGCCATCAAATGTGCACACTTAACTGCAATAGAGGCAGGTGTGGCTTGCACACATCTTACATGACATGGTGAGGGCCCCATACCCAACAGGTAGCACCCATGAGCTGGACATGTAGCCATACCTCACCATTGCATATGCCGTGGCAAACAGTGCAAACAGTCATTTATGTGGCAAGGATGTATGGGACAGGAATGTTGTAGGAAATAAACAGATGGTCATCCAAGACAAATAATGTCACATGTAGCAAACTGGTCATGCGGGCTGCCAGTAACATGCCACAACACTGAGGAGGTTGCAGGAATATCCAGCAAGTACTGGCTGTGCAGTACCCGTGTCAGCTATTCCCGGGTCTCTGCAAGTGTGTGGCCTATAGGTTAGGGTAATCAGATGTGACAGTTGTACCATAGGAAACATCAGCCAGGCCTCTGTACAGGTAGTGTATGCATAACAGAAGAGGTTCCCAACAGTCATGTGTTGCAATGTGTACTTGTGTACCATGACCACGTTGGAAACCTACAGACAGTATCATGTAAGATACATATGCTGCACAACCAACACCTCAACCCACCTCCAGCCCACCATCCCCATCTGTACTGTGCCGGTGCCAGTGTACATTTGTATGTTTACCATTCATTAGCTGGGACTAGGCTGTTACACTTGGTGTTCAGTGTTTGTGTTACTGCAAACTGACACACATGTGTAGGCCATAATTGTCAAGCATCTGCAAAAAGGCTGAAGGTGGGGAGGGGGTGTCATCATGACACATCAGTACACTGCAGCAGGGATCCCAGGGATACTATGAATGGCTGTATCTGCACACAGTCAGGTTCAGGAACTGTGGCAGATGTAACCCTGACTCCATAGCAATAGTGATGGTAGTGTGTGAGCTCCAAGAGATGTGCACATGAGTTGATCCTGCAATCATGCAGAGTTGGGGGACATGTGTAGGACAGACTGACCATATACTGGTGAATGCAGATGGCCCATGCTAGTATACCCCTGGCAGGAATAGTGACTGCTGTACTACACATAACAATAGGTGCAACAAACCCTCATGATAAGGGCGTGCACACATATGCACCCACGAAGTGTATGCATTGCGGTCAGCATCTGCACACCTAACACATTTGTTAGACACTGCATGTGAATGTACAGGACATATGTCACATATCAGGCTCATGTAATGTTAATATATGTGGTGATGTAGCCCCATGGCATATCACGGAATAGTACATCATATCAATAAGGGTGTGTACACTCCTCATAGTCATGGTAAGGTTTGACGGTTGTCAGTGATATAGTATCATGTTGGTCATACATGCACCACTAATGCTGAGATCTGTAAATCAGACATCAGGGATTCACAAATGACATCTGTCCACATATCATCCCAGGTATGTGTTAGACAAAAACATAGGGGCTGTAATCATTAGAGCAGACATAACTGACACAGTAATACACATTCATCAATGGTGTATACACATGTGAGGTATGGTGCACAGTACATGGCAGGGTGCAGAACAGGTGCACAGCAGTACTGTGTACATGGATGCAGTGTTTGTTAGGGGAAGGGGCATAATCTACTAACACAGCCCATGCATCACACACATGTATACTGTTGCTAGTATAGATATAGATTGACTATAGCTGCATTGCATGCTGTTGAGTACCATATGTTATGCATGTTGACAGATGGGTAATGGGAGGTCTGTGTGTACTATCTTTGTGCAACCTCACCTGTAGGTGTGTCTGTGTGTGGGGTGTTATTTTGTCTGTAAGTGCAATCTGGTGTAGCGGCAGGGGTTGATGCATGTAGGATGTGTGTGTGTTTGTGTGGGTGTCCATGTATGCACATGTGTGATTGTGGGGTTGTTCATACATCAGTACTTCCCTTTGGAATCGTGTAGTACATGGACATGGACTGACACATGAAACACCAGGAATACTTGTCTGATATGTAATCACAGGACAGCTGATAGTATAATAAGGTCTGTAGCATGGAACATGCATTGGGAGGGAAATTAGACACCAGGTATACCCTTAAAATTGCAATCAGCAGAGAGGTAAATGACTACCCACATATGCAGCACTACAGATGCATTGGGGAATTACTAGGCAATACCAGGGTATCCATATATTACTGTTGTCCACATGATAAGTTGATTGAGCAGCAGATCTGACATGTACTGAGGAATAGTTACATATGACACTCTAGTGCGTAACATTATGGAGTGAACGTAGTAGCCCCTAACATATGGGGGCCACGCTCATGATGTCCGGACATACCCAGGATGAACACTGGATGACAGCAGTGAGGCCTTGTAAAACCTACTCCACTCAAGTCAAGGAGGTAATGGAGTAAAAGGTCTTGTATTGTGATCACTTGTCTGGGCATTTAGAGGAATGATACATCAATGAGTGGTATTAATGAGTGTACGTTACCAAGTGAGATGCAGGATGTGGTAAGTATTTTGGTGGGATTTCAGTATGTGTGTGTGTGTGTGTGTGTGTGTGTGTGTGTGTGTGTGTGTGTGTGTGTGTGTGTGTGTATTGTTATGCAATGCCGTACAGGTCTTAAAGTGCATTTTATGTTTTCCCCTCACAGGTGGCGAGGTGGGTCAGAGTCCCTCCTGCATGCAAACTGATGTTAGTGTCCATACAGACACCGGAAATGATGATAAGACTGTTGAGGCACAGACTGGGTTGTCAGAGGCCAAAACTACACCATTGTTTGACATCCCCTGTTATCAACCCCAACCCCGCACTCAGTTACAGTGCCTATAGATACCCCATCACCAGTGGCCATAGCACGGTGATAGTTGCTGTGTCTGGACACACAGCAGGCATAGCCGGATGTCAAGCAGGGCACTACAGAGGCAGCTGTACCAGGGTGCTCGCTGGAGGGCTGCTGGTCATCATGCCCCTGGCAGAAGTGCCACAACTGTTACCACCAGAAGCATGTTTCAGACTGTCATGGGGCACAGGCCCTTATGGAACTGTACACCAGACAGGACTTGAGGCTGCAGAGTGCTGCTCTCTCATCTGTACGTGACAACTTCCATGAACTTGCAGTTGCCCTTCATGATTATACTGAAATCATGGATAGACAGTTGGGTGAGAGGGTGGCCCTCATCGACCGTGAATTGTACATGCTAGAACATGTGGTGGGAGTGGGGCAACAGTTGCGTGGATGTAGGGCAGCAACACCAACAGCTGGTGGTCAATGTGGACATGCAAGGACACCAAGCCACTCTCATAGTGGCATTACCAGCCCCAACACTGCAGGGGGTGTGCTGTCCACACCACACCATAGCAGGCCATGTGTACATGGCCCTGGCCAGTCCCAGGAGGGACCTGGTTCCTGTGGACATATGTCATCATCAGGGGAGAGTAGCACATTGAGGCCTGTACGACATGCCCATGGAACCCCTGGCAGGCCCAGTCTGCTTGTCTGTGGCTGGAGGTGGACTGCACACCCTGCCAGGTTTGGTCTGCAGCTGTCCAAGAAACACCTGTATAGGGCAGCCACATGGCAGAACTGTGTCCATGCATACTGACACACTATACAAACACACCAAGGGCATCCCCATACCTACACACACCACATCATCATGCCCATATCATCAAATTACACCCACACACATGGTGTCAACTGTATGACCCACCCTCGGTCTCTGGCAAACCAACAACACACCCTGTGCATATGATGATACCTGTGCCACATCCCTGTCATCCCTAACATCAATGCAGGGACAGGCTAATATGGTTCTGATGCACACGGTGACTATACTACAGTGTACCAATGTACTGCTTTGTAATATGTTGTCAGCAGAAAAGTTTAATGCTTACATGTCTGGTAGTGTAGCTGTCCAGCCATGATGCATTATAGCTGTTAGTAACACTGAGTGATTGTGGTCTTCGTAATGTTATCCATTTGTGTTGTAGGTGTACATGTGTCAGCAGGAATATGGTCTGCAGTCATATTCCACAAGGGGTATGGCATTGTGGTGACACCATGGCTGTGACATATCCTGGGGACAGTTGAACATATGTCACAGGTCTGTATAACAGTTACTGCCTGTGCCACATGGACAGTTGACCCCCTGGGATATATATGATCCGCAACCTGATGTAGATCCATCCACATACATGCACAATCTTACTTGGCAACACTAGGACTAGGCCCCTACATAGGTATGAATTGCTACTGATGTGTGTGGCTTTCACTGCACACACCACACAGCGTTTAGGATGAGGTGTGTTCCAGGTTACATGTTACATGCAGAACCTCCCCAGGCATGTACAGTATGGTAATGGGGGATGTAATGGTTGTATATGGGCAACACATAGTGTGACATGCCATCATATACACATTAACAGACACATAACAGGCAGACACACATCCGAGAGACCTGGGCCTATCAGTGCTAACTAACTTGTCAGTGTGTCCAATGTGTTACAGGTAGACTGTACACAGCACATGCATAACTGGGCTGGATTGTGTTACGAGTTACTTGCATGGTTAATGGTGACAGTGGTGATCATACAATGATAAATGGAACATGTACCGGGAGTACCATGGTGTAATGACAGTGTACACAGCACCCACATGCCACTGTGGATATTGTACATACTGGAATGCATGATGACACTCTAACATACCCACCATCACACACTGACCATGACAGGGATACATCCCATTATCCATCCTATCAGTGATACTACAGGGATATGCATCTAATGCACATGCCACAGTCATAGTAGGGTGATGCATTGTAATGCCTCACCTATGGGCAGTGACATCACTATCTGTAATACTGTGTGGCAATGTGTATTGTAGTAGGAGTATGTGGCCTCGGAATGCAGTACCCTACAGATATACACACATGCACACATACACACACTTGCCAGATCTCATTGGGTATCCCATGCCTATCAACCCATTTGTACAACAACGTTGTGCTGGTACTGCAAGGATCATGTAGCCATTAGGGAGTGGAGTGTAACAGGGTACATGTAATGTCCGGTACAGCAGCAGCCACATCTAACTACGGCAATGGGTGTTGTGGTGGATGTGAAGGCCCCCATGGTATTCTCAACTACAGGTGTACTAACACACAGACACTGATATCCTCAATAATACACATGTACACATTTGTCAGTACTGGGGTGCATCGCTGCAAATGGCCATAGGTGTATACCTGGCTATTGTCCATGGAGAGATGGGAAGTGCAGGGGATGTGTGTACAGTGGTATCATGCCACCTGCCATGTGCCAGCAGGCAATCTATCTACAGACACCACTGTGGTGACCCTCAGGGTGAGAGTGACATGCATCAGCCAATCCTCTGGGTGCCGCCTGCAAATGGACAGTGAGATGATCCAGTTGACATGTATGCAACATATATTACAAAACATGATTAGTGTCTGTGTTGGAGACCTGTACCCAGGCATGTTCTGTTGACTGTAGTAGTGTAGTGGTGGTACCCATGGTATGTGGTGCATACAGGGTACTTTATCCTATCTGTGCCAGTTATAACACCGCTGGGCAGACATGTCAGTGTCAGTCAAGCATAGGTTGCCTGTACGTACCCAAGATGGATACCTGCCATCTGCAGATCTGTACATGGACTGACAGACAGCTTGCCAACTAGCAATGCAGTAGGATGAATGTGTTGACAGATAGACGTCTGACACCAATATGTATGCCATTACTACATGTTGGCAGCCCTCACTGACATGTGCTATTCAGACTGAAGTCTACAGTTACATTCCACATATCAGATCATTATCCAGTAGGGGATATATACTGTGACACAGCTCACACTCCAGGAACATGACAGGTTGGCCTCAGAGTCCATCTATGTATGCAGGGGTGCTTGTTGCCAGTACTACAATTAGCAATCTACCCTTGCTTGGGAAACCACTGTCAACAGTAGTAACGGCATGATACACTACTTGCCAGTGTGGCGGCACATAACCAGGGTCACTACCCTTGTATGTAACACATTCACATGGATAAGTGTGATGTACAGGTCTTATATACGCGATTGTCCCAGACATGACACTCACACCAATTGCTACTGTAAAGACAGCACATATACGCATGTTATGTACATGGCATTACATACATTTATTACAGATGTCATTACCCTGCTATGTTATTAACTAGGATGTGAGCACTGGTCACCAGGGCTGAGCTATGCTTAGCAGGTGTCAGCATTGCTGCAATATAACAGCTAAGCAGATTTGTGCACTGATAAGCGAAGCCTACATGGTGTAAGCGCCCGTACGTTTAACCATATCTTAACTCCGCTTAGCTTCGCACAAACCCATGCAAGCACACTTAAAGCTGCTCAAAAGTGCCTTAAACACTCTGTATCCAGCAGCACTTGTCCTGCCCAGCAACAAAATAAACAGCACTTGCAACTCCTGAACCAATGACCCTGTACACTATAGTCACAGCAGTTAACCTCTATGCCATGACAGCTCTGAAGACAATTGCTTTTTACAATTTATTTGTCAGTACACAAATTGAATAGCATTAAACAATTGTTGTGACTTCTATAATTGTGTAGTCCTTGTTAGTGATATTACTGTTGCATCACATATGCTGTTATATCTAAAGATAAACATATCAGATACATACTGTGTGATATATCTGGAAAGGTATACACAACAGTAATGTTTACACATGACAAGGATATGGATATATACATATACATATGTAGATATATGTCTACATGTGCATACACATACATATTCATATATATGTTTTTATACACATCTGTATAGTGCATCATATATATGGCCATTTATAGATCTCTCTCTCTCTCTTTCTTTGTATATGTGTGTGTATATATATATATATATATATATATATATATATATATATATATATATATATATATATTGATATATATGTATGTACATCATACATGTACAGATATACCTATTAATGCTGATATATATGTAGATATCTATAACTATAAATGCATATATATCCAAACAGATATACCTATTTATGTTGATATATATGTAGATATCCCTAACTATATATATATATATATATGTGTGTGTGTGTGTGTGTGTGTGTGTGTGTGTGTGTGTAGACATATGTGTGTATATGTATATATATATATATATATATATATATATATATATATATATATATATATATATATATATATCCATATATGTATATAGATATGTATATGACTATATATCTATATAGATATACGGCTATATATATATATATATATATATATATATATATATATATATATATATATATATATACGGCTATATATATATATATATATATATATATATATATATTTATATATATATGTTTACCATATGTCCAGAACATGGAGTGGAGTGTTACCTCAGCACCAATAGTCTCAACCTCTTAGTGCAAGGTGATGTCATGTATATATTGAAAGTATATATGTAGACTGTTGCTACTGTAACAGAGGTTGTCTTAACAGACATTTTTTGTGTGTGGGAGGTCACATCTGCTTTTGACATGTTACTGGCAGACATCCTAAGGACATCATAGTACAGTACCACTGATAGCACAGTAATGATCCTGTGTACTACAGCATGGATGTGACCAATATATGTGGACAGTCTGACACTCTCTGGTCAGTCAGAGGTGTACACAGAACCCCTTTATGTGAGACATGTGGACCAAGCCTGACAATATGGATATTAACAGCCATGTACTTGGGTATATCACGTAAATGCTGGACTACATATGCCCAAACAGTTTATACATTCACACACGCCTGTCTGTCCTGACACATAATAACTGGTGGTGCAGAGGTCACATGGCCACATACTGCCCAATAGTTAGTGACATACATCTGTACAGAATCACATTGCTTTGTCAGAAATACATAACAGTTATGCTGGACTGGCAGCAGTGCATCTTGCAAATATCTGAACATAACATCACACTGGGTAATTACACTAAGCTGCTAGGCATGTAACAAAGCACTGTGCAAACTGCAGGCAGACTGCCACAACACTGAACTACATTTTGTATGGGGGAATATACATGTACCTGCAAATATAGCAGGCTCTACAGGCATGTCACAGCACAGAGTAACAGATACCTGTGAGAAAGTGCATACCCACAACCAATGTGAACACAGCCACAGCCACATATGGTACACAAACTTAATATGACACTATATGGACTGTCTGATAAGCACCATCCTCATATTGGCCCCTCACACACACTAACCCTACATAAACTGGGTCATGACACAGTATGGTCCAATGCCTGTCTGTGGCATGGGACACTTGTGTGTTTGGCCTTACAAACATGTGAGCCAATAGGGTAACATACACTGGAGCAGCATGTAACATCAGATAGAACAGGAGCAAGAACAATGGCACCTACCACAGTCTGTACACAGACCAAGGTACGTATTCACAATACACATACTGTTGACAATCACCATAAGCACACAGACCCCGCTACTGTACACACAACCGCAGAATGCACAGATAATGTCCTCAGAAATAAGCCCTACTATACATAACATATCTAGCAGTCTGATATCTGACTGGCTTGTTATCAGGTATGATGGCAATAAATAATGCTGTACAGAACACATGCACCCCTTACTGCATGACATATGTACAAAGGTTGACAGACTTGTGGCTGGAGCCACAAACACTGGGCTAATATTGGCATGTTGCTGTGATACCCTTATACATTTAACGTTGCAACAGGGTCTGTTGTGACATATGTCCTATGAGGGATAAGAAGTCAGTAACTCTCATGACTGTCACCATGTACTGACTACAATCCTCAGACTATGCTTCTGCAGTTCTAAGATAGGTGATCTGTGAGTAACACAAGAAACATAACACTTCAAACACTGGCCAGTCTGCATATAACTCTACAGGTGGGAGTTCCCCCAAACACATAACGCTGTCATGACAGGTATTAAATCATGTAGACCAGCCATATTCCCACACACGCTGTTTAACCAACATTACTCCAAATGCAGAAGAGCAACACTTACATTCTGTAGTCATGTCTGGCATATACCCTTCCTGTTTGTTTGCCTGTCTCCACAGTGTATGTTGTTAGAAGTAAATCCCAATACCATCTGGGATGCTTTTTGCCAAACACTGACATGAGGTCCTGCTCACAGTGAATGAATAGGCCCAACACCCACATGATGTTCCTAGATATAGGAGTGTGTTTCCATGCAATTGGCTATGGGAATGTTACCACAGCTGTTCCACACGCAATCAGCTAGTGCAGGACTGCAATTCATGCAGAGGCCATCGGCTGATAATGAGCATCACTTAAAAAAACAAGCTGCTGCCTAAGCAAAGTAGGTGTACTTCTCCACATTCACCAGACAGGGAGTGAGAGAGACAGAAAGAGACAAAGTAAGACACGGAGAGGGTGTGAGAGTAAAACCTAAGCATGTTTGGATCACACAATTACCAGTACAGGGTTTCAAACCCTTGCCTGACTATGTACTGCTATCACATGTCTATGCAGTTATTGCATGCACCACAGAGCTTACATGTTTGGAAATTGTCCAAAGGTATATCTGATGGTGAGTGACATCTGCAACAGTGATATAGGTGGGATAAGGTAGGTGTAGTACACGTGTCTGTCCACATGAACAGGTGTCAACGTCGACACAGCCACACTCTCTCAGGGACTCACACACATTAAAACAGTTGACAGGGTCAGGATTGGACCTCCTAACTAGCTAGTTTGCCACAATACAGTAATACGAAGGCATCACATGAACCACAGGGGTTATCAAGATGATATATGGGCAAAGGGTATGTGAAGGTGTCTGACATCAGAAGGCATGCTTCAGTAGGCCAGTGGGAGGTGTAGTGAGTGTGAATGGGGTCGAAATCATTATACTCCACACAAACACAGACACAGGTTGCCAGTACTGACATGCATGGGTTCATAGGTTCATAGGTTCATACTAGGCTATCTGCCCTAGGGCATTTATAAGCCTAGCCAGAGTGTGTTTCGCTTTCACCACCCATTTTAAATTAATTTTGTTATGCCCTTTTCTGAGGTTAGTATATAGGTTCATAGGTGCATTGATTCACAGGTGTGTAGAGGTTGACTGTGCCAGAAGGCTGTACAATGCTAGGTAAAGGGTATACCTTGGCATCAGGCCACATGACAATGGTCTTCAGTGTGGCTCAGGGATGTAGTGTCTGGATTGGCCCACACAGGTGGGTATTGTATTCACAGTTCAGTCATCTAGGTTACTATTGTGGGTGGCCAGAGCTCTGCAATGCTTGCCATGTATGTGTTCTATAGTCCATGACATGGATGGTGTCTGGGATGTGCACAAGTCCCACATGCATGTTCTGTGACATGTGGAAGTGTACCTGTGGTGTCTGGGGAATGTTGTGTATGCAGATTGTTATCATCAGATGTGCCATACTTGGCCTCATGTGGTGGAAACTGGCAATGGACACCAGGGTGACCATGCACCTACATTGACAGCATGATACAAGTATTCCCTGGTGTCAGTGGCATCTGCACATACAGAGAATGTGTTTAAGGCATGGTATGTCCTTTGTGGGTTACATTTGATGGCACTACAGTTGTTTCAGGCGTCCAGCTGGGAACATAGTGAAGGAGCACTGCCTGCAATTATGTGCCGATTGTAGTGATGAGGCAGGGTGTCATGCCCTTTGTAGTCCGCTGCACTCACACCATGGTTACTATCTGTGGACAATATGCAGGGAACTACCAACAAAGTGGTTGTTGCCTAGCCGAGTGTGTTTGTGTATGAGACATGGGTTGAGAGTGTTCTCTGGGAAATACATGGGTTGCCTAAATTGTTCACCAGGCCTTGAACTCACATGTAGGGGTATGGATTGTCAACTCCAGCCTCTCTGCTGTTTGACATCTGTTATCTTTGTAAGGTTGACATTGTAACATATAATAGGCCCACCATATAAGAAATTTGCAAAACCCACTTCACGATGATTCCAGTTGTTACACACTCACAGCTGTCTCCACACCTGTTACGGATGACAAACACATACAGTCTCACAGTTGCCATGTCTGGGATTGGAACTCCTACCTAACTTGTACATTACATTACAGCATTATGCAGTTATAACACATGCCACGGAGATTACTGAGTTGGTACTTCCCCAAAGCTGTAGTTCAAAGTGAATTACATCAGCAGGCTTGCCACGGAAGGGCAATGGAGATTGTAGTGAATGTGAATGGCCTCAAAAGCATTGCTCCCTACACAGACAAACAAACATCCACACTTACCATGCCTGGGAATAGCACCTCTACCTAACTGTTATATCACACTACAGTATTACACAGTTATAGCACGTGCCACAGAGATTACTGGGCTACCTCTTCCACAAAGGTGTATTTCAAAGTGAATTACATTGCCAAACTTGGGCAAAGGGGGCAGGGTTGCTGGGAAGGGGTGAAAAGAAATACAAGATCACAATACACACAAACACACACACACACACAACCACAAAACAACACACATGTTGGGAATAGAACTGTTACTACCTAGCTATTATCACTAGAGCATTACGCAGAGCATTGATGCACCACAGAGTTGCTGACCTGCATCATTAAAGGTATAGTTAGTTCAAAGTGAATGACATCAGGGCAATGAAAGACTTAGATAAGCAATGGAGGTTGTAGTGACTGTGAAGTGCCCTCATTTCGTTCCCACATAGACACAACACACAACACAACACACACACAGACACACACACGCAGAATTCACACTTAGAAATGTCTGGGTCTGGGAATAGAACTCCTCTGTTTTATCACACACCAGTTATATGCAGTTATAGGTTATAGGATGCATCACAGAGATTACTGGGCTACTATTACCCCAAAGGTGTATTTCAAAGTGAATGACATCAGCAGGCATGCCAACGTAGGGCATTTAACATTGTCATGTGCATGACTGGCCTAAAAAGCATCAATCCCTACACAGACAAGCACACACAGTTGTCATGTCTGGGGTTAGAACTCCTATTTAAGTAGCACATCAGACTACAGCATTACACAGTGAGGCAGAGGCACACACCACACTATATTCTACAGGTAATTACAGGTGATGTGTGGCTTAGATGACTGCTGACTGCTTGTACAGTCATGCTGTACAGTTAGCACTTCCACCACAGATACTATAATACATTTGTACATCATGTGGTTTTAGCCAATTGGATGTGTGCTGGGTGGAACAGGCCTCATGATGGAAGGCTTATTTGTCACTGTCACTATCTTCCACACATCTATGTATGTGTGCTTTTGACCTATTATAGTGTGTTGTCCTTGGATATATGTGTGTATTCCTATCCAATGTGTATGCAAAGCATGACTTTTGTGTACTGAGGAGTATATGCACTAACATCTGCAACTATCAGATATGTATGGTCCACTGCTGTTGCCAGACATGGGCTTCATTTCTTTAAGTGTGTGAGCATGCCTAATATGACCGTCCATATTGAATGTTTGAATCCATTCCAGGTAGATTGTACTCCAGTGCAGACTTTTGTGTTCTACACCTACAGCTAGCAAACTGTTTCTGCAAGATATCTGTAGATCAGTTGACAATATAGGGTCAAAATGGGCAAAGGATAATGGGTTACTGTAGGTAATTGTGTTTGTGTTGCTTCTGCTACATGGTCCTGGTGTTAGCAGAGATATTCAGACATATGTTTCTTTTATACACTGTGATGTTTTATGTCATCATCTACTGTCAGGTAGACATATTTGCTTGCAGTGATGTCCTGGGAAACACAGGGTGAATGCAGCTGTGTCCAGTATTGTGGTCAGCAGACTACATATTCTTGCACACTCATGCCATTCTGAAGTGGAAGCTGCAGACATTTACTGCTGGGTCTGTATAATTGGTTCAGCACCCTGGTACATTGGTGACAGAGGATCCCATGCCTGTACATCCATCAACGTGACAGTATGGCCATATCTTGCTGTGGTGATACCTCACAGCTGTACAGATTCACACAAGTTACCCAGAGGCAGGGGTCATAATTCTGGACATTACCCCTACACATTGTGGTTTAAAAGCAGGTTTGTAGCCACCCATTCTTGTGTTTGCAGCCAGGGATAGCATGTGCACATAACTGAGTTTCGGACTTCACACACTCCATGCCGCCCATGCTCCTACACCCCCCTCTATTATTCTATCCTCTTCCATACATTATGTGAACATTCTCTGATATTTTCCATATAGTTATGACCTCATCGCAGTGATAATTTGGTGCTGGTCCACAGTTCATGCAGTAGGACATGGTGGACATGTTACTGTGATTTGTCCACATGGCCTTGCATTTGGGTTCTGTGGACTGTGTTATGTTGTTATTTGGGAGTCCATGACATAACATACATTGGCAGTATGGGTGAGACACAAACCTTTTGCAGAGAACTGTAGGCCATTTGGTACTGATGCAGGCCAGCTGTAGCAGGCCGTTGTATTCTGTCAGTACTACAGTCCCAGACTGTGATACACTATATTCCCCTGGGGTGACAGGGTAGGTATGCAAGGTGTTCATGCCAATACTTTCTGTCAGTATTGATCCAGTGGTGTGGATGTTGGCAGGGTGCTGCTTACTGCTAGGGACACACCTGCATGGGAACCTGCTCTGCATTCTGCATTCCTTTGCTATTGCCATACACATGTGGGGAACATATTGTACTCATTCCCAACAGCAGGGATAAGACAGGAGAGGTACCTGTGGGTGGTGGTTGGGTGAGCTGGGTGTATGTGTGCTATGGACACTACTTGCATCTGACTAAAATATATGCATGGGGCATTCCACTTATGCTGGCTTGTGCAGGGACATCAGCTGTTTCTCAATACATTATTCCTATGACCTTTGTGGTCTGCCAGTGTTTAGCCAGATGACATCGGTATTCCCTACTACAAGCCCAGAAAATGTGCTGCAAACCTGTACATACAATTCCAAGGGTGTGTCCATTTGACAGTTACATATTATACACTGTCTGTCAGGGTCCTTCCCTGTGTACTGCTTGTATATCTGGGCAACCAGTCATGTCATGTCCATCTTTCAGATGGTGACACATATTACTTCCAAACATTTACAATGGCTTACTGCAGAATGTGTTACACTGGGAAGCATTGTGTTTGGCACTGCAGTTGTGATAATTTGGCCCTGTCATTGGCAGTACTGGGCAATGGCCAGCAGGACAAACCTCATCATGCATACATACTGACCACTCTCACACAGTATACAACACACACCAACCTAACACATGCAGACCTGCATACTGTCCACATGCTACAATCTATCCTGCTACCTTGGCTGGCTCAGGTAATCTGTGCTCCACTGTTATTGTACCTACATATACATGTTACTACATTTCTACATAGGGTTGGGGGGGCACACCTTCATGTTACTACGTGTCTAAATAGGATTGGGGAGCACACCTGACTGTTACTAGATTTCTACATAGAACTGGGGGGCACACCTGAGTGTTACTACATTTCTACATCGGATTGGGGGGGCACCAGACTGTTGCTACATTTCTACATCAGATTGGGGGGCACACCTGACACTTGTACACATTTGCTATGACTGTACTAGTATGTCAGGTACTCCATTTCATTCTGTATTCTAACCTATCATGCTGACTAGAGGCATATCAGTGTACTACAGGTATTAGGATTGATTAACCTACATTTCAGTTTCTGACTTCTTACCATTCAGAACTAACATCCCAATGCCTGATCTTGTTGTAGTCTGTCTGTGTAGGCCTGGGGGGGTGTTACCCATAGCCATCAATCAGAGGCCTTAGCACAGCCTTTGTTTGTGTTTACACATGTCCTGCTGGCTGAGACTGCTGTTGGGTATGTGAGCCTCCCTGACTGGCATGTGTGTGTCATATGGACACACATGTGGCCCAGCACATTTCCTGCAGTGGGTTTTGTCACCTTGTCTAGTACTGGCTACTATGGTGACACCAATATTTGTTACAGATCTCATGCTGCAACTCTAGGTGTCTACTATCTGCTGGCATCCCATTCAGCCACCTGATTCCCTTGCATGCTCACATCTATACCATAGATACAAGTAACACTCCATTCGGCAATTGGTAAGAAGAGTGACTTACCTTGTGGCTGTGCCAGTATTGAGGATGGTGCTGGAAGGCTGACTATGTTGGATGCACATAGTACACTCCTTATACATGGTTAAGCACAGGTAGTGTCATGTTTGGCGTCCCTTTTACTGTATGTGTGAGTCAGAGAGAGGTGTCATTCCCTGGGTCCCTACTGTGTCAGTGTATGTGCTATGCATTGCCTCTTTCCCAAGGCCTGAGCATATTGGGCATGCCTCCTTCTGCCTACTTGGCCAGGCTTAGGTTGTTCCTCCTCAGAGTCACTCTGTGCCTGTACAGGCTTTGGCAATGGTGGGGGCTGTGTGGCCCTGCCCCATGCTGTTCCTGCTGCAGCTGTTACCGCAGGGTCATATTGTGTAGCCTGGCACATATGATGACAATTTGGGTACATGTAGCTGGTGAGTACTGCAAGGCTCCACCGGATGTGCCCAGGCACTAGAACCGTGACTTGAGCATACCAAACACACAATCTATTATGATTCTGGTCTGTGCGTGTGCCTCATTCTGAAGTTCTTGTTTGGGTGTGTGTGCATTTCTGATGGGTGTCATCAGCCATGGCTCCAGTGCATATCCAGCATCCCCCACTAGGTGACCGTTAAGGGATGTCCCCATTGACAAATCTGTGGTAGAGCAATGTCAGATGCTAGATGTGGGAGTCATGATAGCTTCCATGGCAGCCAGCACACACATTCATTATAATGCCCTGGGCATCACACACAACCTGGCAATTGATGGAGGGGAAACCCTTGCAGTTGATGTAGACCCTACCCTGATCACCGGGTGGTGCTTTGATGCATATGTATGCAGGCTATAGCACCCACTACCTCAGGGTATTCTGTTATTTGGTGGAAGAGACGCATATTGCTGGCCAATGCCTCACGGGTGTTGTGGAAATATACGTGCTCACCGGCATGTGCTGACATGGCATCCAGGAACTGGTGGAGTACCCTAGATGCTGATGCCTGTGAGATGCCCATGATATCCTTTGGAAGGTACCTGTGGCTAGTATTCTTAGGCCTACACATACCTTGGTATCCACTGGGATGGGTTCCCCTCTGTTAGTTCTGTGTGTGAGGTATGGCCAGACAGCTCAACAATTTGCTGTAGGAGGTCCCTGTCCACCCTATAGTGCTCCATGATCTCAAGCTCATGCAGCCCCTGGTAGGTTACCCTGGGTCTGTACACTTGTCTCTTTTTCCTCACTGTGGGTTGGTTGACAGCATTCTCATCCTCATCACCCTCAGCCTCTTCCACAAGTTGATTTATGATAGCTGCTGCAGCCCCTATCATTTTGTTGCTTTTGTTTGGTAAAATGTTCCTGCTTGTGTACACCGGTGGTGTAGAGTGTGTGGGAAAAAACAGAAGGAAAGGTGTTTGCATAATTTATAGTAGTGTGCTGGGCTGGGCTGGTCTGCTGCCTGTATAATTTGCTGATTCTGATACATTTCACCTGCCAGCTATGCTAGTTCTTCTTGATTACATTCCTACTGCTGTTTTCCCTTCCCATTGTCTTCCTATTTAAGCCCAGAGCCTCGCCGTACAAATACAGTGCTCAGATGTGCACAGAGCTGCTATTTCTTGGTTTACTTTTTTTTTCCTTTAAAACCCGATGCGAGGCACGCACACCTGCTTAGGCAATGTAAGAAGTGCTGGGCAGCCACAGACACACACCCTTGTTTAGCTCTGCTAAGCTCTGGGCATATCTGAGTCACAGGGCTCCAATAGGTTTACAGTATGCCTGACACACCCCTCTATGATGTCAGCTAGCTATTAGGCTTGCACCATGCTCTTCCTGCACTGACATGGTTGGGTGCAGGCTAGCCATGAGGGAGAATTTGGGATTCAGTATCATTCCCCTCATTTGCATAGGATTGCCTGCTAATGTATAGTTACAAGTCCCAAAATGAGCCTTTCCCCTTAGCAACCACTATTCACTGTCCATGTTGTCTTCTGCCTGCCATTGAGTATAATGGCAAAATAGTGATTTTGGATACAGTGCTTATTTCAGTTTTTTTTTTTTTTTTTTTTCGGCCCAATCCCATTTGCGCCCCACTGTCCTATGCTTAAACAGCCGGAATTGGCTAAAAAATATATATATATTTTTTATTTTGGCAACTGTTTTCCATGCTGATCACCATATATTTGGCCATTGACATGCTTTCAACATAATATACACTATTTATTTGGAGCTGTCATGGCTCCGTTTTGTAGTTTGGTTACTAACCAAGTACATTTCTGCAGACTACACTAGTCCTGCACGGCCGTCTGCCAGCTTCCTGGATCACAAATTCACCTCATTTGCATGTTTTTACCTGCAAATGGGGTAATTTGCATATAGAAGCTGTGGCCGTGCAGGAATAGTGCAGGAGTGCTCATGCACGTCCCTGGAGCTTATTCCTGGAATGCACAGTGGCCATATTTCCGACAGCAGCTCCAACACTATTCCTGCACACCATGCAGAGCTTGCTGAATCTGGGGGAATACATTTTCTTCTTATAAATAGCAGATGAAAATTTACTGAATATTTAAATAAAAAGAACATCCAGGTAGGTAATCTTATCAAATCCATATGAATAAGTAAATTTAAGTAGGGAAGCAGTACTATTGTTTATTATGTCAATATTCCCTGACCATACGATAAAACTATCATCAAGGAACCTAAGATATAAGTGACAATAACTAAAAAATTAGATGAAAAAGCATGCCTCCTTTCCCATGTGTGCATCATTAGAGTGGATTAAATGGGTGCACAAGCCATCCCATAGCGATATCATTTATTTGTTTGTATATCTCACCATCAATAAATTAAAAAAATATTCTATAAAACTGTTTCAGCACTATTTCTAGTTAAATTTATGTCTTCGTTGGTGAGAAAATCAAGTAATAACAAACTGACCATGACAATTTCAAACCGTTCCACATTAGGGATAGAGGAGAATAAATTTAAGAAATCAATAGTCAGAAATATGTTTTTGTCAAATAAATGAGATTTAATCCTGGCCAAAACATCTCATGAATCCTTCAGAATATGCTTAATATGCTCATATTTAACTCTGAGTCTCATATCTGTAAATAAAATGAAAGAGTAAGTTTTTGATCCTTAGGCAGCTACTATTGGCTAGGGATGCTCCAAGGCCCATTGCTGCAGGCCTTTTCATACTTGTTACTTATGTGAATGTGAAATGTTCAACAAATAATGTTGAACTCTTATTTTTCAACCTATGTACTGTCAGAGCTGCCCCTCTCTCTCTCTTGCACACAAGCGGACACACACACACACACACACACACACACACACACACACACACACACACACACACACACACACACACACACACACACACACACACACACACACACACACACACACACACACACACACACACACACACCTTTATATTTTTACAATTGCTAAACAGTGCCATTTAACGATCATAAAAAATGGCAGCCATTTAATTTTTAACTGTTTGAGCTTCATGACAGCTTAATATGCTGCCATGAAGCAGCAGAATCATTTATCTGTAGACATTCCCCTGGATTCAGCAAGCTCTGCATGGCATGAAGGAATAATGCAGGAGCTCCTGTAGGCACTATGGCTGCCCTGTGATCCAGGAATAAGCTCCAGGGATTTGCACGAACACTCCGGCACTATTCCTGTATGGACACAGCTCCTGTATGCAAATCACCCCATTTTCAGGTGAAACCCGTGCAAATGAGGTGCATTTGTGATCCAGGAAGCTGTCAGCCGGCCATGTAGGACTAGTGTAGTGTGCAGAAATGTACTTGGTTAGTAACCGAGTACATTTCTGCAAACTACAAAACGTAGCCATAACAGCTCCAAATAAAGGGTGTATAGTATGTGTAAAGCATGCCAATAGCCAAATATATGGCCATTGGCATGGAAAACAGTTGGCATAAAAAAAGACTTTTCTTTTTTTAGCCAATGTTTGCTGTTTAAGCATAGGGCAGCTATGCG
Organism: Protopterus annectens; assembly: GCF_019279795.1. Classification (NCBI taxonomy): domain Eukaryota; kingdom Metazoa; phylum Chordata; order Ceratodontiformes; family Protopteridae; genus Protopterus; species Protopterus annectens. Next base: position 987,202,452 of record NC_056731.1, read on the forward strand.
CAAACAGGATTGGGCCGAAAATATAAAAAATAACCTGAAATAAACATTCTAACCAAACTCATAATTTTGCCATTATACTCAATGGTAAGCAGAAGACAACATGGCCAGTGAATAGTGGTTGCTAAGAGGGAAGGCTCAGTGTGGGACCTGTAACTATGCATTAGCAGGCAATCCTATGCAAATGAGGGGAATGATACTGAATCCCAGATTTCCCCTTGACAGTGACAAAGAGCATCCCATCATGAAGCCTATCCCACCCAGCGCATATCCAATTGGCTAAAACCACATGGTGTGCAAATGTCAATCACAATAGACATTTGCCTCTGAAATCCATCAGCATTATAGTGTCTGTGATGCTAGTGCTAACTGTGCAACATGACTGTACAAGTCAGTAGTCATCTAGCAGTTGCATACACGCACCTGTGGAATATAAACCCATGTGTGCCTGAGTGTTGTGTGTCTGCCTCTAGATGAATAGGTTATGGCCCATGCACACACACTGCACTCCCCATTGCCCTACTATAGCAAGCCTGCTGATGTCTTCACTTTGAAATACACCTTTGAGAAAATAGTAGCCCAGTAATCTCTGTGGCCTGTCCTATGACTGGGGAAAGCTGTAGTGTGATGTACTAATTAGGTAGGAGTTTTAATCCCAGACATGGCAATTGTTTGTCTGCGTAGGGATCAATGCCTTTTAGGCCAGTCACACTCACTACAATTTCAAATGCCCTACTTTGGCAGGGCTGCTTATGTCATTCATTTTGAAATACACCTTTGGGGAAGAAGTAGCCCAGTAATCTCCGGGGCACATCCTATAACTGTGTAATGCTGTAGTGTGATAAACTAGTTAGGTAGGAGTTCTAGTTCCAGACATGGCAAGTGTGGATGTTTGTGTTTGTGTTCGATTGACTGTGTAGGTAGCAATACTTTTGAGGCCATTCACGGTCACTACAACCTCCAATGCCCTTCTTTGGTAAGCCTGCTGATGTCATTCACTTTGAAATACACCTTTGGGGAAGGAGTAGCTTAAGAATCTCCATGGTGCATGCTATAACTATGCAATTCTGCAGTGTGATGTACTAGTTAGTTTGGAGTTCCAATCCCAAACATGACAACTGTGAGACTTGGTGTGTTTGTGTCATTCATATCCTGTGTGGCGGTGGCTGTGAGTTTGTAACAACTACACTCATTATGTGTGAAATGGTTTGGTTGTTTGCACTCATTATGTAGCGTGTTTTGCAAATTTCTTATATGGTGGGCCTATTATATGTTACAATGTTCACCTTACAAGGATAACAGATGTCAAACAACAGAGGGGCTGGGGTTGACAATCCATACCCCTACATGTGACATCAAGGCCTGGCGAACAATTTAGGTAACCGTGTATTACCAAGAGAACACTCTCAACCCATGTCTCATACACAAACACACTTGACTAGGCAACAACCACTATGTTTGTAGTTCCCTGCATATGGCCCACAGATAGTAACCATGGTCTACAGAGGGCATGGCAACCTGTCGCATCCCTACATTAGGCACATAATTACATACAGTGCTCCTTGACTATGGTCCCCACTGGATGCCTGCAACAACTGTAGTGCCAGCAAATGTAACCCACAAAGGATGTACCATGCCTTATAAAGATGCCCTATGTGGACAGATGCCATTGACACCAGGGAATACTTGTATCATGCTATTAATGTAGGGGCAGGGTCAACCTGGTGACCATTGCCAGTTCTCACCACATGAAGCCAGGAATGGCACATCTGAGTATAACAAGCTGTCTGCACAACATGCCCCAGGCACCCCAGTTACACATTCACATGTCACAGAACATGCATGTGTGCACATCCCAGACACCGTCCATTTCACTGACTATAGAATACATACATGGCAAGCATTACACACCACTGGTCACCCACAATAGTAACCCAGATGACTGGATGGTGAATACATTACCCACCTGTGTGGGGCAATCTAGACACTACACCCCTGAGCCACACTGCAGACCATTTTAATGTGGTCTGATCCCAAGGTATACCCTTTACCTAGCCTTGTGCAGCCTTAAGCCACAGTCAACCACTACACACCTGTGAAGCAATGCACCCATGCATGTCAGTACTGGCAACCTGTGTCTGTGTGTGGAGTATAATGATTTGGACACCATTCACACTCACTACACCTCTCAGTGGCCTACTGAAGCATGCCTTCTGATGTGAGACACCTTGACATACCCTTTGCCCATATATCATCATGATAACCCCTGTGGTGCATCTGATACCTGCACATTACTGTATTGTAGCAAACTAGCTAGTTAAGAAGTTTAATCCTGACTCTGACAATGTGATAATGTGTTTGAGTCCCTGAAAGAGTGTGGCTGTGTTCAACTTGACACCTGTTCATGTGGAAAGGCATGTGTACTACACCTACCTTATCCCTCCTATATCACTGTTGCAGATGTCAATTACCATTGAATATACCTTTGGACAGCTCCCCAACATGTAA